>NW_023260094.1:55586-69050 GCF_009762535.1 Notolabrus celidotus
TTGAGTGAGAGAAAACCATGAACTTGGTTTTATCTGTATTTAAAACCAGTTTTAGATCATTCAGACGAGACTGGATAACATTAAAAGCAGCTTGAGTCTTTACAGGCTGCTTTTAATGTTATCCAGTCTCGTCTGAATGATCTAAAACTGGTTTTAAATACAGATAAAACCAAGTTCATGGTTTTCTCTCACTTTGAAATCAGATTTTGGTCTGCCTGAAAAGCCCTCTTCTTCAGTCCTCCTCAGAACACCTGTTTTCTCTCTGACCACGCCCCCTCAGGAAGTGGGTGTGCCTCGGCTGTCCAGCACGTTGATCTAATGTTTACATGTTGGCTGAATATACACGGCTGCTCACAGACCCGCGTTACTTCAACCCTCTGAATCTGATCCAGAATCTGATCCTGACGGAGAGGCGCCTGCAGCAGGACCTTTCTGAAGGATTGGTCACAGATTTAGTGTTTCTTGTTGTTTTATTTGTCAGTAAATCGATGTGTGTCTTGGTACACAGCTACAGCTACAGCTTTGAACATGTAGCTATGTGGCTATGCTAACTAGCGCTAGCACTTATCCATGATAAATAAAAATCCTCCACTAGATCTTCAAATCTGCAGACGTGGGGAGTAAAAGCCGACCTTTGTGTTTATTAAGACAGCCTACAACTAGCATGCCTCCCTCCTAAGCTCCTTGTTAGCACACATGTGTGCAGGGAATGAAAAACGGAGGAGGGGTTGAGTTGTATTTTATACAGTCTATGGGCTGAACAAGCTCCGAGCTCTGACTTCCTGTTACAGACCGGATATTGTTGTTACGTAACAAAAACACTGAAAACTGAAACGGCTGGTTTCAGCACACATTTACAGAAAGGTGGAGAAATCAGAACAGGGGCAGAATGGATTCTTTTCATTCTCGTGGGGTTTGTAGACAGGGACACATATTTCAGGGAGAGAACCATTAAAAAGTCCATTTTGCATGATATGTCACCTTTAAAGCTGCAGACATGTGGTTGCAGAATACTCTTCTCTGAGCTGTCAGAAATCCTTCTTTGACAGGGCTCAAACAGGCGCATACACTTCACAATAAAGACAAAAACATATAGTTGAAACAAATACCAAAGACAAGCATCCATCAACATAAACAGCAACAGGCTGCTGTGCTTGTTTTAAACTTTTCAGGGTGGTTATGGCAGAGGGAATGAAAGATTTCTTGTAAATGTTCTTACGGGCCAGCGGTACTCCTGATGGCAGCAGCATGAAGGAGTGGTGGAGTGGGTGTGAGGGGTCCTCAGTGATCAGGGTGGCTTTCCTCATCACTGATTTGGAGTGAACCGGTTATTTTGCTGGCCTGGTTGACAATGCTGTGAGTTGATTCAATGACTGACCTGATATTCATTTAAACACAGACAATGGCAAAATTTCAGTTTTGGTATCACTTGATCTTAGTGCTGCTTTTGACACAGTTGACCACAAGATACTACTGGACAGACTTGAAAACTGGGTGGGACTCTCTGGTGCAGTACTAAATTGGCTTAAGTCCTATTTAAATGACCGGGACTATTTTGTGTCTATAGGTAAATACACATCTGAGCGGATGAAAATCGTATGTGGAGTACCTCAGGGATCCATTCTGGGGCCTCTACTATTCAACATCTACATGCTCCCCTTAGGTCAGATAATAAGAAACAACCAAATAAAATACCATAGCTATGCAGATGACACACACATTTACATCACCATATCACCAAGGGATTATAGTCCCATACAAACACTGAGTAAATGCATTGAACAAATCAATGACTGGACGAGTCAGAGCTTTCTTCAGTTAAACAAAGAAAAAACTGAAATGATTGTTTTTGGAGGAAGAAAGGTTAAAGGTTACTGCTCAGCTCCAATCTGCACAGATGAAATGTTCAAACCAAGCCAGAAACCTTGGTGTAGTCTTAGACTCAGACCTTAATTTCAGCAGCCACATTAAGACAATTACAAAGTCCGCCTACTATCACCTTCAGAATATATCAAGGATTAAAGGACTCATGTCTCAGCAGGATGCAGAAAAACTGGTCCATGCATTTATCTTAAGCAGACTAGACTACTGTAACGGGGTCTTTACAGGACTCCCTAAAAAGTCCATCAGACGGCTGCAGCTCATACAGAATGCTGCTGCTCGAGTCCTAACAAGGACCAACAAAGTAGACCACATTACTCCAGTTCTTAGATCCCTACACTGGCTTCCTGTCTGTCAGAGAATAGACTTTAAAATCCTGCTGATGGTTTAGAAAGCACTGAATGGTTTAGGCTGATCTGCTGCTACATTATGAACCACCTCGACCTCTGAGGTCATCAGGTACTGGTCTGCTTTCAGTTCCTAGAGTCAGAAGGAAACATGGTGAAGCAGTGTTTAGTCATTATGCTCCACATATCTGGAACACACTCCCTGAAAGCAGCAGGTGGAGGCACTGTTGGGCTTTCCTGTACACATAATCTGCATGCTGTGTGAAGGACAGGTGTGTATCCACCTCTGTCCCCAGATATTTAAAGGCCTGGACCTGCTCCACCAGCGACCCTGGATACTCAGGGGCTGAAACAGGGGTGACGGGGTTTTCTCTCTGGCCCCACAGCACAGCTTCTTGGTTTGGAAAGTTTGCTGTTAATGTTTGACTGTTAATGACTGTCTGCTGGTGTTGGGACAGAGCATGGATGTCCGTCAGGTGGGCTACCAGGGCCGTGTCATGTGGAAGCTAACGGTTTAGCCACACCTTACGGTCTGTGGTGTCAACAAGCAGAAGCTAAATGTGTCTGAACTCTTTTCAGTGGATTGATTTGACATGACGTGTGATCAGTTTGCTTCTCATGTTGCTCAAGGTAGCGAAAGTTAATAACCATCGTCAAGGGGTTTTGACCAATCAGAATCAAGCATCTTACACAGGATGGTACATCAGCCTTTATTTTAACCCAGAACATGCTGTTTTACTGAAACTTTCATGGTAGTTTTGGGGCAGAAACACGACCCGTCTGCAGACATTTAGCAAATTAGTACATTTTAATTATCGTTGCAAAAGCCAAGGAAGGTAAAATGTTCGTCAAGCTTCCTGTTATGATTCAAAATCTAACCAATGTTGCTTTATTTTGAAATTGCAAGTACAACTTGCATATGTGCATATTGGAGCCATGCAATTGCAAACTGCTGCTGGTGTTGCACCTTTAAAGTTCTATTCTGAAGCACAGGGCCGCAGACCTCAGAGAACTGAGGTTCAGATACCACCGGATATAAAACCAGGACTGTTGTGAGTCAACCTGGACCAGGTGTAGTGTCAGAGGACACTTCACCTCTGATGCAGCGACCTGTAGTAACCCCTGCCCCCTCCACCAAACACACCTCTCCCTGCCTGCTGTTAGCCTCTTTCACCCGACCAGCAGCGACCTCCCCGTGTCGTGACAGAGAGACGGAGGCGAGTCTGACCTGCGGGCACGAACCGCTGTAACTTCATTTCATTACTGAGTCACGGAGGTGGATGCTCTCACACCGCATTAGCTTAATAAACAGATGCTGCCCCCCGTCTGAGGTCGGCCATGCGAACACGTCACGGCTCGTTACGGGCGAGGTTGTAAACAGCGTGGAGGAGCCCTGTTTGTTTCAGGCCACAGAGTCCGTCCGGCTCGTTCAGCCTGAAGCGTCGGGTAATGACTGGAAGACCCATAGGAAAATAAATTTAGAGAGGAGATCTCAAAAGTGTTTCATTTCTGTCTCCTGGACAACAATGAGATCTGTTTGAAAGCAAAATGAGACTATAGCTTATGTCTCCTGTTTCTCATTCTTGCCTCCAGAAAAAAAATTGTAAAAAGTCTCAGCTTAGTCTCCCTTTCAGTTCAAAAGGAGATCTGGTCACAATCTGAAATGATTCTCAGGTATTTCTCAAGTGTTGTGACTCCTTTTGAGCTCAGGTGGAGAAATCAGGGAGCTCTCTCAATTGTCTCAATCTAACCTCATCCATTTGTTTTTGTCAGACTCAGTTTTTGGGTCTCAAGTTGAGCTCAGATGGAGCAAAGAAAGAGCCTGAGCTCATCTTTTCATCAACATTTATAGTGCCCTGCAAAATTAACATTTCAATGTAATTGTCCACAAACTTACAATTCTCATTAAAACATTTGAACCACTTCAAGATCAGATATTTAGATGTGAAATGATTTCTTCTTTGACTTCACAGTCTGGTCCTTCCTTTACAAGTCTGTTTGGAACAAAACAACTTCACAAAGATTTAGTGGATTTGAGAGAAATTACAAAAGATAGAGATTTCATACAACAGGTATGACCGACCATTTATTTAAAATATGGGCCACAAAAGGGTCGACCAGATTTATCCAGATTATTACAATTCAAGAGATTGATTGGCAGGTCGCCAAGTGGTCTAAGCGCCCCACATACAGAGGCTACAGTCCTCGTCACAGGGGTTGCCGGTTCGATTCCTGGCCGGTCGACAATTTCCTGCATGTCTTCCCCCGCTCACTACTCCCCACATTTCCTGTCTCTCTTCAGCTGTCCTGTCAAATAAAGGCAAAAAGGCAAAAAATATATTTAAAAAAAGAGAAGAAAATGAGCCATTAATGAGATCTCTCATTTAAGTCTCAAATCAGACTCATGTCATGGTCTCAACTATTTCTCCTAGTGAATTTTAGGAGAAACTAATGAGAACAATTTGAAACTTAAATGAGGCTGAAGGGAGAATCTCAATTTTGTCCCCAGAGACTTAGAAGAGAAAGTCTTGAGCAGGAACATTTTCCTCTGGGGAGTTCAGAGAGTGAGGCGGTCATCAGAGATTTAAAGAGTCTAATAATATCCTAAATATTATGAGAAATATCATCCCCACAGCAGACATCATCACCTCAGATATCTATCTCTCTTCGACCTTCACTTGTTCTCTGTTTTGATTTTTCTGCAGAACTTTGAGCTTGATTTTCCTGTTTTTGTTACATCTCTTTTTATTTGACATCCGCAGAAATAATAAAGGTAAAAACTTACAAAACAGAAAGTTTTTACAGAAGTTCCTCTTCCTCTCAGAGTTTAATATGCAACGCTGTGTTAGTCTGAACTCATTACATCCACACGCTCATTCAGACAGAACTAATTGAACGTCAGGTTTTCTGAATAACATTATTCTGAAAGTTGGCGGCGCTCCTGAAGAACGTGTCACCGTTATTTTGTTTTTTATGAAAGAAAAATCGAGGGTTTCAGACTTTAAAAGATCATCTAGAAGCCGGGTGCTTCACATTTTTAAATCATAATAATGAGAAATAGGGAAAGTTGCTTCCCTTACAGCCAAATCAATCAATCAATCAATCTTTATTTGTATAGCGCCAAATCACAACAAACGTTATCTCAAGACTCTTTTACAAACAGAGCAGGTCTAGACCACTCTATGTCAAATTATGAACAGAGACCCAACACCAAGACAGGGTAAGACTCAGTCTGACCCCACCTTAATCCACCATGAGCATTGCACATCGCAGTATTTAGCTAGTTACAGTGGAGAGGAAAAACTTCCTTTAACAGGCAGAAACCTCCAGCAGGACCAGACTCATGTTAGACACACATCTGCTGAGACTGAGTTGGGTCTGGAAAGACAGATAGAGGAGGATAAGAGAGAGAGGGAGAAGTGATAGTGATGAGACGAGAAGTAGAAGCTGTTGCCGCTGGAGTCCAGCACGTCCGTATCAGCTGGAGTCCAGATCGTCCACAGCAGGAGGACGTCTACGGCAGCTCAGAGGAACCTACGAGACAAGGGAGCTCAGGGACTCCAGAAAGGTCTATGAAAAGAGAGAAGAGAGGGAGATCAGAAGAAAGAAAAAGAGGAGAATAAATGGTGAAGGAATGACAGAAGGAAAGGATGGGAGGAGAAAAGGAGACATAAAGGATGAAGAAAGAAAGAAAGAAATAAGGAAAGAAAGAAAGAGGGACGGATGAAAGGAAAAAGGAAAGAAAGAAGGAAGAAAAGTAAGAAAGAAAGAAAGGGAAAGAAAGAAAGAAGGAAAGAAAGAATGAAAGGAAGAACGAATGAAAGACAGAAAGGGAAAGAAAGAAGAAAGAAAGAAGGAAAGAGGGAAAGTGGGACAGCAGGAAAGAAGGAATGGTAGAGAAGGAAAGAAGGAAAGAAAGCAAGAAAGAAAAAAATAGGACAAAGTAAGGACTGAATGAAAAGAAAGAAAGAAAGAAAGAAAGAAAGAAAGAAAGAAAGAAAGAAGGAAAGAAAGAAAGAAAGAAAGAAGGAAAGAAGGAAAGAAAGAAAGAAAGAAGGAAAGAAAGAAAGAAGGAAAGAAAGAACGAAAGAAAGAAAGAAGGAAAGAAAGAAAGAAAGAAAGAAAGAAGGAAAGAAAGAAAGAAAGAAAGAAAGAAAGAAAGAAAGAAAGAAAGAAGGAAAGAAAGAAAGAAAGAAAGTAAAGAATGAAATAAATGAAGGAATAAAAGAAAGAAAGAAAGAAAGAAAGAAATAAATAAAGAAAGAAGTAATAAAAGAAAGAAAGAAAGAAAGAACGAAAGAAAGAAAGAAAGAAAGAAGGAAAGAAAGAAAGAAAGGAAGAAAGAAAGAAGGAAAGAAAGAAAGAAAGAAAGAAGGAAAGAAAGAAAGAAAGAAAGAAAGAAGGAAAGAAAGAAAGAAAGAAAGGAAGAAAGAAGTAAAGGAAAGAAAGAAAGAAAGAAAGAAAGAAAGAAAGAAAGAAAGAAAGAAAGAAAGAAAGAAAGAAAGGAAGAAAGAAAGAAGGAAAGAAAGAAGGAAAGAAAGAAAGAAAGAAGGAAAGAAAGAAAGAAAGAAAGAAAGAAAGAAAGAGAAAGAAAGAAAGAAACAAAGAAGGAAAGAAAGAAAGAAAGAAAGAAAGAAAGAGAGAAAGAAAGAAAGAAAGAAAGAAAGAAAGAAAGAAAGAAAGAAAGAAAGAAAGAAAGGATGAATAACATACCCCAAAAAGAAATCAGCAGAGATCCAGAGGAACCTACGAGACAAGGGAGCTCAGGGACTCCAGAAAGGTCTATGGTTAGTAACTTTAATGGGACAGGAAGAGTTAAAGTGAGAGACAGGCAGAGAGAGGAGAGAGAGGGAAAGACAGGATCCCAGTGTGTCAGTCTAAGCCTATAGCAGCATAACTAAGACCTGGTCCAAGCCTGATCCAGCTCTAACTATAAGCTTTATCAAAAAGGAAAGTTTGAAGCCTACTCTTAAATGTAGAGAGGGTGTCTGCCTCCCGGACCCTGACTGGTAGATGATTCCAAAGGAGAGGGGCCTGATAGCTGAAGGTTCTACCTCTAGCTACCTCTAGCTTCTTCTCAAAGTGTTACACAGATTCATCAGCGGTGTGTGATTGTGTGTGATTGTGTGTGATCAGAGTCTCTTCTGTTTGAGGCTTGAACTCGTTGAAGGTGAAACTCAAAGAGCTTCAGATGAAGATCAGAGCGAGTCTCTCCTCCTCGTCTTCCTCACCTGAAAGATGAAGCTGATTCAGATTTCTGCGTCTGTAAGCAAACTGTTCTGAACTTTAAGAATCACTCCTGAATCGTTTCATTTTATTCCTTTTCTGATTGAAAAAAAAAAAGAGGATGAAATAATGAGCCCCATGTTTCTTACCCAGCATGCTTCATTAGCTGCAGGGGAACTCTCATGTGTGTCCACCATGCTAATTAAGTCGAGCACAACTCACAAGGAATTCTTGATTTCTCTCAGCATGTGTGTGTGTGTGTGTGTGTGTGTGTGTGTGTGTCCCTGTTCCTCTACTATAGGTCCTTATTAACATTGGCAGAACTTTTGCAGCATGCATGCAGGGTGTGTGTGTGTGTGTGTGTGTGTGCGTGTGTGTGTGTGTTGTGCATGAGGACACATAGGGCTGCATGCATATTTGGAATAAACAAATAAATATGAATATAAAAATCAGCAAAAAACAAAAGAAGAAATGAGGATGAAATGTTAATTTTAAGAAAGCATGAAGGCAGAGAAATAAAAAAGAATAAAAGTAATCTGTAATAATTAATTTTGTTTGTTAGATAAATAATTGTGAGACAGAACTCAAAAACAAATATTTCACAAAAAAATAAAAATAAATACAAAATACATTTTTAAGTTAAATTAATTAATCAAAATAAATAATTAATATCTTTAAAGAAAATAAATAAATACATAAAAAAAAATGGATTAATAGATTTAATATAAATACTATTTAGAATATTAAGAGAAATATATATATTACATATCACGCTTTTTTCATCAATATATATTGGTCTAAGAGGTCCCCAAAACATGTCTTTAAAGTTTATGCTCAAAAAAACACTTTGAAATCAGATTTTGGTCTGCCTGAAAAACCCTCTTCTTCAGTCCTCCTCAGAACAGTCTGTTTTCTCTCTGGCCACGCCCCCTCAGGAAGTGGGTGTGGCCTCGGCTGTCCAGCACGTTGATCTAATGTTTACATGTTGGCTGAATATACACGGCTGCTCAGAGATCACGTTACTTCAACCCTCTGAATCTGATCCAGAATCTGATCCTGACGGAGAGGCGCCTGCAGCAGGACCTTTCTGAACCATTGGTCACAGATTTAGTGTTTCTTGTTGTTTTATTTATCAGTATGTCGACGTGTGTCTTGGTACACAGCTATGAACATGTAGCTATGTAGCTATGCTAACTAGCGCTAGCACTTTTCCATGATAAGTAAAAATCATCCACTAGATCTTCAAATCTGCAGACGTGGGGAGTAAAACCGACCTCTACCAGAAAGGCAGCAGGACCTTTCTGAAGGATTGGTCACACATTTAGTGTTTCTTGTTGTTTTATTTGTCAGTATGTCGACGTGTGTCTTGGTACACAGCTACAGCTACGACATGTAGCTATGTAGCTATGCTAACTAGCGCTAGCACTTATCCATGATAAATAAAAATCATCCACTAGATCTTCAAATCTGCAGACGTGGGGAGTCAAAGCGACCTTTGTGTTTATTAAGACAGCCTACAACTAGCATGCCTCCCTCCTAAGCTCCTTGTTAGCACACATGTGTGCAGGGAATGAAAAACCTGACCTAAATTTCCAGACAATTTTTAAAAAACTTCAGTATTTTCATCCATTATCAAACAAAAGTAAAGTAAAACTGGTACTTTAAATGCAGCGCGGTGAAAGATAAGGTTCTCCTGAATAAAATGATGTACGGCACTTGATGCTGAGTGCTTCAATAGGTTAGAAAAACAAGATAAATACAGGAGAGTCTGGCGCCCCCCCAAAATGGTCTAGGTCTTTAAGGGTTAAGACAGCCTACAACTAGCATGCCTCCCTCCTAAGCTCCTTGTTAGCACACATGTGTGCAGGGAATGAAAAACGGAGGAGGGGTTGAGTTGTATTTTATACAGTCTATGGGCTGAACAAGCTCCGAGCTCTGACTTCCTGTTACAGACCGGATGGCGTTGTGACGTATGAAAAACACTGAAGTCTGAAACGGCTGGTTTCAGCACACATTTACAGAAAGGTGGAGAAATCAGAACAGGGGCAGAATGGAGTCTTTTACTTTTCAGGGGGTTTGTAGACAGGGACACATATTTCAGATAGAGAACCATTAAAAAGTCCATTTTGCATGATATGTCACCTTTAAATGAAAATAAATAAATGAAGTCATACAAAATAAATCAATAAAAAAGTTAAATTAATGAATCAAAATATTTTAAAAAAAAATGATTCGAATTATAAAATAAATACATACAATAAACTTAGAAGAAAAATAAATCAATAAATACACACAAACAAAATAAATTAAAAAATACAATAAAATAATACAATAAATAAGTAAAAATAATTATTACAATAATAAGATAATTAATTAATATTTAATTTTATGTCATTCATTTAAAACTAACAGAAAACAGAAAATAAATACATACCAATAAATAAATAAAACATCAAACTAATGAATCAAAATTATTGTAAAAAAAAAAGATTAAAATTATAAAAGAAATACATACAATAAACTATGAGGAAAAATAAATAAATGTATAGACACAAACAAAATAAATTAATAAATAAAAATAAATACAATAAAATAATAGTTAGAATAATAAGAGAATTGAGTCATTCATTTAAAAAGTCAACAGTTGCTGTGAGTGGTCATCTAACAAAAAACACAATAGAAATACAAACTTATAAATAATCATATAGAGAAAATTTATAAATTTATAAATAAAAAGCTAAACTAATAAATAAAAATGATTGTAAAAAAATTGAATAATAATACAAATACAAACATTGACTTTAAAGAAAAATAAATAAAAATAAAAAGTTGTATTTTTAAAATAATACTTATAATAGATAAATAAATAAAACAGAGTGCTTGGTTTCTGATAAGAAGTAAAGACAGTCTCAGGTATTCAATATGTCTGACGGTACATTGTCCCTGATTCCTCACAGAGGTTTCCTTGCAAAGATGAAAAGATAAAACTAAAGCAGACTCAAATTATTCAGATTATTCATGTGTCCTTGTCATGGCTGATAAAAGATTTGTTTCACTTCAGCAGAGCTGCAGTCCGAGTGCTCGTCTCACACCTCCGAGTCAGCAGATCTGTAATCCTTTATTCACGGTGTGTGTGTGTGTGTGTGTGTGTGTGAGGAAATCTCAAATCAAGACATCCTGAAGCTCATTCCAAACTTCAGCGTTTCAGACCGGTGTTTCTGCAGAGGCTGTTAACCCTGTTAGAGTTACATCTTCATTCACTCTGAGAGGCTTTAATGAGAATCACTTCAGGAGAGAACAAAGAGGAAGAACGACAGAGAGAGTGAGGTGAGCTTTTAGCCTCAGACTCTTCCTGTTAAACACAGAGCAGCTTCTGAAGGTAGACGGCTGAATAAATCTGGTGACGTGTCTCTGCTGCAGGCTCGGGTCTTTCAGATGTGAGTGGAGCTGCTCAGTACCCCAGCAGGTGGTCTGCAGAGCCTTCAGGGGGGGGGCGAGGTGGAGAGGCACGGGAGCCCTGTATTACTCGGCCTGTCGGTCAGTGTCAGTGTGATTCTCTGTGCAGCTCTCAGGCCGTGCATGTTTCCTCCCCGAGAGTCACAACGAGTTTAAATGAATGAAATCGGAAGTAGAGGAGGGTCAGGGGGAAGTCTGTTCACTCCTGTTTCCAAAAACAGAACATGCACTCTGTTTTATCTTTCAGGTGGAGAGAGGTGGAGAGAGGTGGAGAGGATTCTGAGCTGTTTGATGAATCTGCATATTACACGAAGCACAAAACTTGATCATGACTGGGAATCATGAGCGTTAAGATTGAAGAGTTATAACACATGTATAACACTGTAACAGCTCTACTGTTTGTTAAACCTGTTCAGTGTAAATGCTCTTAATTCCTACAGTGTTGACAGTCAGTGAAGGCATCAGGAGAGGTGTAGAGCATGTGAGCGGGAGAGAGGAGAGACAAGAGGAGAAGTTCTTCATTCATTCAAACATTGATTGTTGTTTTGTTGGTTGGCGTGGTAACGGCCGACAGTGACCGGTTATTAAAGATCAACGTGTTCACCAATCGGCTCGTCATGGTGAGAGCCTTTCAGACTCTGATCCGGACTACAGTCCTGAGCAAAGCCCCTCATCGGGTCAGAGGGGACAGGCCCGAGGTGGAGCGAGAGGGGCAGTCAGTAGAGTCAGGGGAAGCAGAGGCAGGAGACGCCGGGGAAATGTACGCTGTGCAGGAGGCGGGCAGAACGGCAGGATGGGATCTGATTGGTTTCATCATTTGGCTCCTGATGGCAGGGATTGGTTGGTGTTTTCCCAGGTTTACTCCGGCTGTAGATAGCAGCTTTTCTTCGCTCTTTTTTAAGAACACATTATGTATTGATTACCATCAGGACATAAAGATTAGTGATGTGTCGGTCGCGAACGATCCGGCTCTTTGAAGTGAACGACGGGAGCCGGCTCCTGACTGGGAGCCGTTTTTGTTGTTTTTCCTCTCGTCTTTTTCTGTGAAAGCCTCACGTGATTGATCAAGACATGGTGGCGTCTTGACCAATCACGTGTCTACATTGAGCAGAACAGGGAAGGGGAGGGGTCAGAGACACACACAGCACAGTGAGCACACCAACAGGAGGGAGACGAGAGGGAGAACGTGTGCGACAGAGAGAACGCACTGGAAAGGTGAGAAAACGAGTGACTGCAGAAAACACAGAAAACTTTAGACACATTTAAAAGGCATAGACTGTTCAACGGCAGAGGGAAGACTGTGCAAGGTGAAAGTGTCATCAATCAGGGTCCACAAAAAACCTGCAAAGACACATTAGAAGTGTCTGTGAAGGATCTCAGTCATCCAGGTCATGGACATTAGAACTGTTTATCCATCAGTGCAAGAAGTGAAGAATAAAGACAGTGAAGTGAACCTGCTGTTAATGAAGGCGTTTAAAAGTTTATAAATAATATACAGACAATCAGAGATTGGACCTTTTTGTCTAATTGTGATGAGTCTTGTTTTTTGTACTTTATAATTGAATTTCTGTAGAACTCTGCTCCATGTTGAGAATATAAATAAATCAATCAATCTTTATTTGTGTAGCGCCAAATCACAACAAACGTTATCTCAAGACGCTTTTACAAACATAGGAGGTCTAGACCACTCTATGTCAAATTATGAACAGAGACCCAACTTCAAGACAGGGTAAGACTCAGTCTGACCCCACCTTAATCCACCATGAGCATTGCACATTGCAGTATTTAGCTAGTTACAGCGGAGAGGACAAACTTCCTTTAACAGGCAGAAACCTCCAGCAGGACCAGACTCATGTTAGACACACATCTGCTGAGACCGTGTTGGGTCTGGAAAGACAGATAGAGGGGAGTAAGAGAGGGAGCAGTGATAGTGATGAGACGAGTCGTAGAAGCTGTTGCCGCTGGAGTCCAGCACGTCCGTATCAGCTGGAGTCCAGATCGTCCGCAGCAGGAGGACGTCTATGGCAGCTCAGAGGAATCTACGAGACAAGGGAGCTCAGGGACTCCAGAAAGGTCTATGGTTAGTAACTTTAATGGGACAGGCAGAGTTAAAGTAAGTGATGAAGGGGTTGGGGGGAAGAAGGTGAGCTAGGATCCCAGTGTGTCAGTGTGCCAGTTCCCCCGGCAGTCTAGGCCTATAGCAGCATGACAAAAGCTGGTCCAAGCCTGATCCAGCTCTAACTATAAGCTTTATCAAAAAGGAAAGTTTGAAGCCTACTCTTAAAAGTGGAGAGGGTGTCTGCCTCCCGGACCCTGACTGGTAGATGATTCCAAAGGAGAGGGGCCTGATAACTGAAGGTTCTACCTCCCATACTTTTAGAGATTTTAGGTACAACTATAAAGCCTTTTAAATGATTCACATTTCATATAATGTATGTTTTTTACATTAGTAATTAATTTTACATTATTTTAGTCATTCAAACAAGAAAAATTCTGAGGAGTCACTTGGGACCCGAAAGACCTGGCTCTTTGTAGTGAGCCGAGCCAAAAGAAC
>NW_023260095.1:0-24791 GCF_009762535.1 Notolabrus celidotus
GTGTTTGTGTATATGTGTGTCCGTGTGTGTATGTGTTTGTGTGTATATATGTGTTTGTGTGTATATATGTGTTTGTGTGTATATGTGTGTTTGTGTGTATATGTGTGTCCGTGTGTGTATATGTGTTTGTGTGTATATATGTGTTTGTGTATATGTGGTTTGTGTGTATATATGTGTTTGTGTGTATATGTTTGGCCCGTGTGGTGTATATATGTGTTTGTGTGGTATATATGTGTTTGTGTGTATATGTGTTTGTGTGTATATATGTGTTTGTGTGTTTGTGTGTATATGTGTGTCCGTGTGTGTGTATATATGTGTTGTGTGTTGTGGTGTATATATGTGTTTTGTGTATATATGTGTTTGTGTGTATATTTGTGTCCGTGTGTGTGTATGTATATATGTGTTTGTGTGTATATGTGTGTTCCGTGTGTGTGTATGTATATATGTGTTTGTGTGTATATATGTGTTTGTGTGTATATGTGTGTCCGTGTGTGTCTTTTTGTCTGTATGTGTGTGTGTGTGTGTGTTTGTGAAACCCGTCCGTTTGTATGTGTGTGTACTGACGGTGTGTTTTGGTCCTCCTCAGGTTTCCTGGTTTCAAAGAGGTCCGTCTGGTCCCGGGGAAACACGACATCTCATTCGTGGAGTTTGAGAGCGACACGCAGGCGGGCGTGGCTAAAGACGCCCTGCAGGGCTTCAGGATCACGGCCACCTGCGCTATGAAGATCACCTACGCCAAGAAGTAGTTCCTGTTTCTGATCATGTGACACAAAGAGACTCTGAGAGGGGGGGAGGGGGGCGGTCCCTGGATTTCCGTTGTTGCAACAGATCCTACTCAGTTTTGTAAATCCTGCAGAGCTTTACCTGCAGTTTCATTTTTTACTTTCTGTTTGTCGGGAGGGGGGGCGAGAAATGTTCGGCCGCCATCTTGGTTTGTAAAATAAAAGCTTTTACACTAACGTTGTTCTTCTTCACGGACAAACTGAAACACACTGCACTAAACACAGACATGACTCTGTAGTGGAAGTCACTGCATTAAAAACAGACATGACTCTGTAGTGGAAGTCACTGCATTAAACACAGACATGACTCTGTAGAGGAAGCCACTGCATTAAAAACAGACATGACTCTGTAGTGGAAGTCACTGCATTAAACACAGACATGACTCTGTAGTGGAAGTCACTGCATTAAACACAGTCATGACTCTGTAGTGGAAGTCACTGCATTAAACACAGACGTGACTCTGTAGTGGAAGTCACTGCATTAAACACAGACATGACTCTGTAGTGGAAGTCACTGCATTAAACACAGACATGACTCTGTAGTGGAAGTCACTGCATTATAAACAGACATGACTCTGTAGTGGAAGTCACTGCATTAAACACAGACATGACTCTGTAGTGGAAGTCACTGCACTAAACACAGACATGACTCTGTATGGAAGTCACTGCATTATAAACAGACATGACTCTGTAGTGGAAGTCACTGCATTAAACACAGACATGACTCTGTAGTGGAAGTCACTGCACTAACACAGACATGACTCTGTAGTGGAAGTCACTGCATTAAACAGACATGACTCTGTAGTGGAAGTCACTGCATTATAAACAGACATGACTCTGTAGTGGAAGTCACTGCATTAAACACAGACATGACTCTGTAGTGGAAGTCACTGCATTAAACACAGACATGACTCTGTAATGGAAGTCACTGCATTAAACACAGACATGACTCTGTAGTGGAAGTCACTGCATTAAACACAGACATGACTCTGTAGTGGAAGTCACTGCACTAAACACAGACATGACTCTGTAGTGGAAGTCACTGCATTATAAACAGACATGACTCTGTAGTGGAAGTCACTGCACTAAACACAGACATGACTCTGTAGTGGAAGTCACTGCATTAAACAGACATGACTCTGTAGTGGAAGTCACTGCATTATAAACAGACATGACTCTGTAGTGGAAGTCACTGCATTAAACACAGACATGACTCTGTAGTGGAAGTCACTGCATTAAACACAGACATGACTCTGTAGTGGAAGTCACTGCATTAAACACAGACATGACTCTGTAGTGGAAGTCACTGCATTAAACACAGACATGACTCTGTAGTGGAAGTCACTGCATTAAACACAGTCATGACTCTGTAGTGGAAGTCACTGCATTAAACACAGACGTGACTCTGTAGTGGAAGTCACTGCATTAAACACAGACATGACTCTGTAGTGGAAGTCACTGCATTAAACACAGACATGACTCTGTAGTGGAAGTCACTGCATTATAAACAGACATGACTCTGTAGTGGAAGTCACTGCATTAAACACAGACATGACTCTGTAGTGGAAGTCACTGCACTAAACACAGACATGACTCTGTAGTGGAAGTCACTGCATTATAAACAGACATGACTCTGTAGTGGAAGTCACTGCATTAAACACAGACATGACTCTGTAGTGGAAGTCACTGCACTAAACACAGACATGACTCTGTAGTGGAAGTCACTGCATTAAACAGACATGACTCTGTAGTGGAAGTCACTGCATTATAAACAGACATGACTCTGTAGTGGAAGTCACTGCATTAAACACAGACATGACTCTGTAGTGGAAGTCACTGCATTAAACACAGACATGACTCTGTAATGGAAGTCACTGCATTAAACACAGACATGACTCTGTAGTGGAAGTCACTGCATTAAACACAGACATGACTCTGTAGTGGAAGTCACTGCACTAAACACAGACATGACTCTGTAGTGGAAGTCACTGCATTATAAACAGACATGACTCTGTAGTGGAAGTCACTGCACTAAACACAGACATGACTCTGTAGTGGAAGTCACTGCATTAAACAGACATGACTCTGTAGTGGAAGTCACTGCATTATAAACAGACATGACTCTGTAGTGGAAGTCACTGCATTAAACACAGACATGACTCTGTAGTGGAAGTCACTGCATTAAACACAGACATGACTCTGTAGTGGAAGTCACTGCATTAAACACAGACATGACTCTGTAGTGGAAGTCACTGCATTAAACACAGACATGACTCTGTAGTGGAAGTCACTGCATTAAACACAGTCATGACTCTGTAGTGGAAGTCACTGCATTAAACACAGACGTGACTCTGTAGTGGAAGTCACTGCATTAAACACAGACATGACTCTGTAGTGGAAGTCACTGCATTAAACACAGACATGACTCTGTAGTGGAAGTCACTGCATTATAAACAGACATGACTCTGTAGTGGAAGTCACTGCATTAAACACAGACATGACTCTGTAGTGGAAGTCACTGCACTAAACACAGACATGACTCTGTAGTGGAAGTCACTGCATTAAACAGACATGACTCTGTAGTGGAAGTCACTGCATTAAAAACAGACATGACTCTGTAGAGGAAGCCACTGCATTAAAAACAGACATGACTCTGTAGTGGAAGTCACTGCATTAAACAGAGACGTGACTCTGTAGTGGAAGTCACTGCATTAAACACAGACATGACTCTGTAGTGGAAGTCACTGCATTAAAAACAGACATGACTGTAGTGGAAGTCACTGCATTATAAACAGACATGACTCTGTAGTGGAAGTCACTGCATTATAAACAGACATGACTCTGTAGTGGAAGTCACTGCATTAAAAACAGACATGACTCTGTAGAGGAAGTCACTGCATTAAAAACAGACATGACTCTGTAGTGGAAGTCACTGCATTAAACAGAGACGTGACTCTGTAGTGGAAGTCAATGCATTAAACACAGACATGACTCTGTAGTGGAAGTCACTGCATTAAACACAGACATGACTCTGTAGTGGAAGTCACTGCATTAAAAGCAGACATGTCTCTGTAGTGGAAGTCAATGCATTATAAACAGACATGACTCTGTAGTGGAAGTCACTGCATTAAACACAGACGTGACTCTGTAGTGGAAGTCACTGCATTATAAACAGACATGACTCTGTAGTGGAAGTCACTGCATTAAACACAGACGTGACTCTGTAGAGGAAGTCACTGCATTAAACACAGACGTGACTCTGTAGTGGAAGTCACTGCATTAAACACAGACGTGACTCTGTAGTGGAAGTCACTGCATTAAACACAGACATGACTCTGTAGTGCAAGTCACTGCATTAAAAGCAGACATGTCTCTGTAGTGGAAGTCAATGCATTATAAACAGACATGACTCTGTAGTGGAAGTCACTGCATTAAACACAGACATGACTCTGTAGTGAAAGTCACTGCATTAAACACAGACATGACTCTGTAGTGGAAGTCACTGCATTAAACACAGAGGTGACTCTGTAGTGGAAGTCACTGCATTAAACACAGACATGATTCTGTAGTGGAAGTCACTGCATTAAACACAGAGGTGACTCTGTAGTGGAAGTCACTGCATTAAACACAGACATGACTCTGTAGTGGAAGTCATGTATTGTATTTCTCCTCCTGCTGCTTGTACTGAGTAATTTGTCCCGGTCATCATCGCTCATTCTTCGGGCGCTGAGATCCATACTTCCCCTCGGGGGCTGAGATACCTCTGGGAGGTTTTCATCGATCTGAGGGGAGGTATTGATCGGCTCGGCTCTCTGAGGACGGATGATTAAAAGTGAGAAACCTTCACAGGAGCAGACGAAGCTTTGTTTACACAGCAGTGGAACCTCTGGCTGACGTCACGGAGTAACCTCTGTTATTTGTAATGTAAACAGCTGATGAGTACGTTAATGACCAGCCTGTGTCTGTTTCACAGCTTTGAACACATTATGAAACATGATGACACGTGAGTCCTTCCCTGCTTCAGAGGTTCTAAAGAGCTCATTGACTTTCATCACGCCCTCATATAGCACGTTATCGTGTCTCTCTTTCTTTGAGTCATGAGATGTTCGTGTTTTAAAGACAGGTATTCAGGACGATGACGGAGGTCGTCCTCTGTTATAACAGAAGAAGATAAACGTTTTTAATCCTAGAAGGGAAAATGAAATGAATTCAGAGACGAACGTGTGAATGAATCATAGAACACATCCACGGACTGGAAAGAGACCCGGACACAGGGATCATCTTGTTTCCAGCTTCATGCCGGATGTTGTATTTTGGGCTTCGTGTGCATGATTAAAGGAAAGAAACGCCAAAGAAAAGAAACACACTGAATATTAAAGAAACCAAAACAATAGAACCCAATCAACGTAAGAACCTAAAAAGTAAAAGAACAAAAAAACAAGAATTAAAACGACAAACGAAAATAAATCAAAGCAAAGGAAACCAAAAAATAAATGAAGAATTCACAAATAACAACAAAAGAAGCCAAAAACAGAGAAACTCAAAAATGATAAAAGAACAAAAGAAGAATCAGAAAAAAACGAAAACACCCAAACACAATATAAAAAATAACAGAATCCAATAAAGAACAGTGAAGTGAAAAAAAGTATATGGAACCAAACAACAGAGGAACCTGAAAACACAGAAAAGAACCCAAAAACAAAGAACCCGAACACAAGACGACACTTGAACAACACAGGAACTCTGAAATAAAGGAATACAAAAAAGAACCAAAAACCAATGGAACCCAAATATTAAGAAACTTAACAACATAAGATCATAAATGACAAAAGGAACAAATCAAAAACAGGAAAATAAATGTAAACAAAGGGAGCCGAACAACAGAGGAACCTGAAAACAAGAAAAGGAACCCAAATACAAGATGAAAAATAAAAAGGGACTTGAACAGCATAGTAAAAAATAATCAAAAAAAGAACCAAAACAACATTAGAACCCAAATATTAAGTAAAAGAACCCCACCGAGATAAGAACCCTGAAAAACAAGACCCTTAATTACAAAAACAAAAAAGGAACCCAAACTTCAAGAGAAACAACAACAACAAGAATCCAAACACAAGAAGACACTGAAATAACAAAAACAAAAAACAAAATAAAAGAATCAAAAAAAGAACCCAAACATCATTAGAACCCAAATATTAAGAAACTTGGAAAAAACAGTAAAGCAAACAAAGAAACTCAAACTACAAAAGAACCAAAATAAAATGAGAAAAACAAAAGGACTCCAACAACAAAGTAAAAAGAATCCAAAAAAGAACCCAAACATCACTAGAACCCAAATATTAAGTGTCTTAACAACAATAGAACACTCCAAAGAATGAGCCTAAACATCAAAAGAAACAAGAGAACCCCATCCAGATAAGAACCCTTAAAACAAAAGACCCTTACCTACAAAAGAAACCCAAAATAAAGGAACACAAACTCCAACAAAAACTAAAATCCAAACACAAAGAACCCAAAAACAGAAGAACCCAGACAACAACATGAACTCTGTTTAAAAGGTTTAAAGGTGACATATCACGCTTTTTTCATCAACATATATTGGTCTAAGAGGTCCCCAAAACATTCAGCCCTCCTCAGAACAGGCTGTTTTCTCTCTGACCACGCCCCCTCAGGAAGTGGGTGTGCCTCGGCTGTCCGGCACGTTGATCTAATGTTTACATGTTGTCTGAATATACACGGCTGCTCACAGACCCGCGTTACTTCAACCCTCTGAATCTGATCCAGAATCTGATCCTGACGGAGAGGCGCCTGCAGCAGGACCTTTCTGAACCACTGGTCACAGATTTAGTGTTTCTTGTTGTTTTATTTATCAGTATGTCGACGTGTGTCTTGGTACACAGCTACCAACATGTAGCTATGTAGCTATGCTAACTAGCGCTAGCACTTATCCATGATAAATAAAAATCATCCACTAGATCTTCAAATCTGCAGACGTGGGGAGTCAAAGCGACCTTTGTGTTTATTAAGACAGCCTACAACTAGCATGCCTCCCTCCTAAGCTCCTTGTTAGCACACATGTGTGCAGGGAATGAAAAACGGAGGAGGGGTTGAGTTGTATTTTATACAGTCTATGGGCTGAACAAGCTCCGAGCTCTGACTTCCTGTTACAGACCGGATGGCGTTGTGACGTATGAAAAACACTGAAAACTGAAACGGCTGGTTTCAGCACACATTTACAGAAAGGTGGAGAAATCAGAACAGGGGCAGAATGGATTCTTTTCATTCTCAGGGGGTTTGTAGACAGGGACACAGATTTCAGGTAGAGAACCATTAAAAAGTCAATTTTGCATGATGTGTCACCTTTAAATAAAGATCAATGAGTGAATCCTCTCAGTTTAATATTTCATCTTTGATGCAGTTTCATAACACGAGCTGATTTGTAGAACCACGTCTATTATTCATTCCCAGGGTCTCATGTGTGTCGGATCTGTCTAAACAAAAACCCTCCAGACCACAACAGTCCCAGCCAGCAGAGGAGGGGTCCACAGCTGAGTCAACTCAGACCGCCCTGGGATCAGAGCCAGTCCTGCTGTTCCACTAAACACTCCCTGCTGCTTCTGTTTTCACACGCACAGCCGAGGTCCTGATCCCAAAGACCACCTCTGTTTCAACCCGGTTCAACGATGGTCGAAAAGAGGTCTATGGGGCACTGACTCACTTTGGGAGGCAGCCTCTAGTGGACACTTGAGGATCTGCAGTTTCAGGTTTGATGAGTTGGTGTCATTTTTCTGCCCCAGCTTGTTGAAAGTTGAGTTTGATGTCATGAATATTCTGTTTGTGTAGTTTCACTGTGAACACATTCAGAATGTTTATTGATTAATGTATAAATAATAAATCTGATTCATGTAATAATGGACTTCTTTAATAAGACTGTAAAGAAGCATGCTGGGATTATTCAGTGCAGACTGTGTTCCCCAGCTGAGGATCACTCTCCTCCAATAGGAACACCTGCTGAGTGTGCGCGTGCAGACACAGCCTGATACCTGTATGGACACATCCGGTCCCTCAGCCCTGACAGCGCGCGGACACGAGGCGGTGTGATCATCAATCATCTGTGTGTGTGTGTGTGTGTGTGTGTGTGTCTCTCTCTCTCTGTGCCTCTGTGTGTCCTGAACACTCCTCTTGCTCTCCTCAGTCCTTCAGTGGAGCAGAGCGCGTGGAGGAGCAGCTTCAGGTCTGTGAGTCCTCCATCATTGCTCTGATTTAAATGTTAATCTGTGTTCTTGATGATTGATTCATGACGTCATGTCGGGCAGGTGTTGAGTTAACTGTTGATTTTCATGTTAAAACGTCTGAATTATCAAACATGTTATTTCTTCTTTGTTGTTTTTACACTTTTAAACATCCTGCAGGAGTCACATATTTAATCTGACCCCGCCTCCTCTTTAATGTCACTTTTATTTATTACATTTATTTCTGTTTCTGCTGTTTTATCCACAGCTCATGTGTGTCTGTCTGAAAGTGAGCTTATCTCACTCCCTGGTTATTCCATCATCCAGAGGTGGTTCCTAAACTGTGGTCAGGGGACCCCAGAGGGTCTCAGGGAGCATCCAGGGGGTCATGGGTCCATAACATTCAGATTTAAATGATATTTAAAGTCTCAAACTTCACTGTTTTATTTGAATCCAGCATCAAAATGTGGATGAAACACTTAAACCTTTATTTAAAAATTGTAAAATGTGATTTTGCACAGTTTTTATGAATCAATCTTTATTTATAAAGCACCTTTCATACAAATCAAATGCAACCCAAAGAGCTTCACAGCCACTGAACACAAGAAGCAGAAATAAAATAATGGACAGACATTTTAATCAAACAAACATGTATTTTAAAATAGAGACTAAAACAACAATACAATATGTGTAATTAAAATAAGTTAAAATGTGTCAAATTAATATTAAGAATATAAATAGTTCCAATATAAAAGTTGTCTTGTTAATACTGGTATTTTGTTATTCTCATTATTTGTACTTTATTTATTTATTTATTTATGTATTTATTTTAATTCTCTGATCCATGTGTTGTATATTTGTTTTTTATTATTTTTCATGCCGGTCAAACTCACACATTTTATCTTAATCTTTATTTTTATTTTTCTATTATCATTTTTTTAATTCCTCCTCTCCTTTCCTCTTTCCTCCTCTCCTCTCCTTTCCTCTTTCCTCCTCTCCTCTCCTTTCCTCCTTCCTCCTCTCCTCTCTATTTTCCTCTCCTTTTTTTCTTTACTCCTCTCCTTTCCTCTTTCCTCCTCTCCTTTCCTCTCCTTTCCTCTTTCCTCCTCTCCTTTCTTCTTTCCTCTTTCCTCCTCTCCTTTCTTCTTTCCTCTTCTCCTCTCCTTTCCTCTTTCCTCCTCTCCTCTCCTTTCCTCCTTCCTCCTCTCCTCTCTATTTTCCTCTCCTTTTTTTCTTTACTCCTCTCCTTTCCTCTTTCCTCCTCTCCTTTCTTCTTTCCTCCTCTCCTCTCCTTTCCTCTTTCCTCCTCTCCTCTCCTTTCCTCTTTCCTCCTCTCCTCTCCTTTCCTCCTTCCTCCTCTCCTCTCTATTTTCCTCTCCTTTTTTTCTTTACTCCTCTCCTTTCCTCTTTCCTCCTCTCCTTTCCTCTCCTTTCCTCTTTCCTCTTTCCTCCTCTCCTTTCTTCTTTCCTCTTTCCTCCTCTCCTTTCTTCTTTCCTCTTCTCCTCTCCTTTCCTCTTTCCTCCTCTCCTCTCCTTTCCTCTTTCCTCTTTCCTCCTCTCCTTTCTTCTTTCCTCTTTCCTCCTCTCCTTTCTTCTTTCCTCCTCTCCTCTCCTTTCCTCCTTCCTCCTCTCCTCTCTATTTTCCTCTCCTTTTTTTCTTTACTCCTCTCCTTTCCTCTTTCCTCCTCTCCTTTCCTCTCCTTTCCTCTTTCCTCCTCTCCTTTCCTCTCCTTTCCTCTTTCCTCCTCTCCTTTCTTCTTTCCTCCTCTCCTCTCCTTTCCTCTTTCCTCCTCTCCTCTCCTTTCCTCCTTCCTCCTCTCCTCTCCTCTTTCCTCCTCTCCTTTCTTCTTCTTTCCTCTCCTCTCCTCTCCTCTTTCCTCCTCTCCTCTCCTCTTTCCTCCTCTTTCTAGATTCTAGAACACCTGCTGTTGCTCTCCATACAGACTGTTCTTCCTGCTGACACCTGATTGGTGGATACTCCTCAGACTACAGACAGAGACCAGAACCCTTCTCAGACTCAAACCCAGACCCTGAGATCCAGATCCAACATGTCTCTGAATCAGAATCTGTAATTCCAGGTTAGTTGTAGCTGAAAGTGAAAAGCTTTGTCAGGTCTGTCCTCAAGAGGAGAAGAAAACTACGTCTACAATGTTTGTTTGTTGAATGGAGGTGGGATCCATCATTTCTGATGCTGCGTTCAGGGAAGTCAGGAAATCTAAGCGCTGATTGTCAGATTAGTGTCTCAGTGTAAATGTTTGATGTAGAACAGATTGTTAGCTGCTCTTCATGCAGAGATCTGTTTATAGAGAGACAGAAATCCTCCTCAGGTTACTCTGGAGTGTGTTCCTCCTGCTGCTGCTCTCCATACTGACTGTTCTTATGGTTTATACTGCTCAAACAGAAACCAGACCCTCAGACTAAGATCCAGACCCTTGGGTGAACAGAGGTAAACTTTTGGAATAAAGACAGGAACATGAAGCTCTGAGGTCCGAGTGTAAGGCCCGTTGACCTCCGTGCAGCAGACACAGGTTGTAAAGGAGCAGAGAGAGTTTGTTCAGACGTCAGAGGCGAGACGAGACATTCCCCAACCTGCGAGCAAATCTAACAGGAAGACTTCACGAGCACGGTCGCCTGGAGACTACAGCAGCCAAACGATGAACACCAAGCTCCCAAAGAGTCCGCTCCAAACATTTCTGAAGTGACACCGACGAGCCAAAGAGCTGCGTGTGTGTCCGACAGTAAATCTACGGCCTGTGTGTTTGTGTGAGAGGCCTTCACAAGGTGCATGCTGGGAGAGAGTCCACTCCAAGTATGAAAGAAGGTTTCTGACAAGTACCTGTTTGTTAAAGTGGAACCTTTAAGAGGATTTTTTTTGGGTCATGTTTAGTGGAAGTTCAGACTGAAGATTAGTTGTTGACCTCCACATGGTCTTGATTTATCTAACGGTGTCAGCATGAGGGTCATTCAGCATGAGGGTCATTCAGGAGCCGGTCTGAGTGCTTTGAATGGATCACAAACACAACATCTGGACCTAAAGGCAGCTGGAGCTTTGGCATCTTCAGAGCCAGCAGACTCCACGCATAGAAGGTGGATGTTGTTGAGAGAGACACATCTCTGATTTCCTCAGACTCTCTGACCCTGTTTCGACCGGGTCAGTTTCAGGGCCGGTTTAGAGCCGTCGCTGAATTGAGAACCAGTTTTTTGTGTTTCGGCTCTGATACCTCTTTTCGACCAACGTGACCCGGGTTGTATTTCTGGGCTGGTCCTCGCGCTGGTTTTGGAGCTGGTTGAACTCGTGAACCAACACGGCACCCGTTTGTTTTTCTACTTGTATCCATGGTAACATTGTTTACATACAAGATCAGCTGTTAGCAGCCCGTAGCTAAACGATGCTAGGCCCGATGTTCCCTGCGAGCTGAGGAGAAGGAGGCGAGGACGACGTGCTGGTACTGAGGTGCAAGCTAAGAAAATACAACATGGACCTGTCCTTCCACCCACCGTTATGGGGACTGTAAGATCTATCTACTATAAGGTGGACCAGCTAACCCTAGGGTTAGGGTTAGGGTTAGGGGGTTAGAGTTAGGGGGTTAGGGTTAGGGTTAGGGTTAGGGTGTTAGGGTTAGGGTGTTAGGGTTAGGGG
The DNA here is from genome assembly GCF_009762535.1 of Notolabrus celidotus. Taxonomy (NCBI): domain Eukaryota; kingdom Metazoa; phylum Chordata; class Actinopteri; order Labriformes; family Labridae; genus Notolabrus; species Notolabrus celidotus. Next base: position 11,655 of record NW_023260095.1, read on the forward strand.
GTTAGGGTTAGGGGGTTAGGGTTAGGGGGTTAGGGGATTAGGGTTAGGGTTAGGGTGTTAGGGTTAGGGGGTTAGGGTTAGGGGGTTAGGGTTAGGGTTAGGGTGTTAGGGTTAGGGGGTTAGGGTTAGGGGATTAGGGGGTTAGGGTTAGGGTGTTAGGATTAGGGGATTAGGGGGTTAGGGTGTTAGGGTGTTAGGGTTAGGGGATTAGGAGGTTAGGGGGTTAGGGTTAGGGTTAGGGGGTTAGGGGGTTAGGGTTAGGGTGTTAGGGTTAGGGGATTAGGGGGTTAGGGGGTTAGGGGGTTAGGGTGTTAGGGTTAGGGGATTAGGGGGTTATGGGGTTAGGGTTAGGGTGTTAGGGTTAGGGGGTTAGGGGGTTAAGGTTAGGGCGACATGGACCTGTCCTTCCACCCACCGTTATGGGGACTGTAAGATCTATCTACGATAAGGTGGACCAGCTAACCCAGCACCAGAGTAGCATCATGCTAACAGAGCTAACACCGGACACCAACGCCACATTGGAAGGATTTCACCTGCTGTGGGCGGACAGGATACAGGAGAGCCAGACTGAACTAACTGGGGAAGAAGACCAGCTCAGTCCTGGACCCTGTGGAGGTGGTGGCTGACAGGAGGATTATGTCCAAGCTGTCGTCTCTGATGAACATTTCTTTCCTTTATATATTCTTGTTAAATTCTTGTTCTGTACACCTTCTTGTTTGCTGCTGGAACTCCATGAATTTCCCCGTTGGGGGACGACTAAAGGAGGATCTGATCTTATGATGTCAGATCTACGTGACCGCTTTTCCCAGCAGCGCTGGGTTTTTCATGTGTTGGTTAAACGGTAGGGGAACCAGGAAGTGAAGTCGGTTTAGGAAAAAGAGGAAGTCAAAGTAGAAGATTTAATTCAGTTCGTTAAATCTAAATAAGTTTAAAGATCGGGACACACCGAGGTTCACACGAGAAGCCTCTGTGAAACTGTTCACAGGGAAACTGAGACTCAGCAGAAGCAGATGAACCGGCACAACTCTCTGAGAAAAGAGGTATCAGAGGTGGCTTTCATGGTTTCATGGTTCAGATCCAGAACAGTATGTAAACACTTGATGACACAGACATCACAGGGGGGACAGGGGGATCAGGAACTTCTGAGTCCTGCACCGTGAAGTGAGCTCCTCTTGTTCTCTGTTCTTTCCTACAGACGGTCCTTTCCGATCATGTGGTCCTAATCCAAGATGGGGGACTTGTCAAACCGCAGCTCAGTGCTGACGGACTACTTCCTCACCACCAACGGTCTGGACTATGAGATCCCTCTGGACGAGATCCCGGACACCACTCAGGGCCCGGCGTTCTTCGCGGCCACCATCGTCATCGGCGTGGTTCTGGCGAGCATCATGTTGGTGTGCGGCGTGGGGAACTGTCTGTTCATCGCCAGCCTGGCCCGCTACAAGCAGCTCCGGAACCTGACCAACCTGCTGATCGCCAACCTGGCCGTGTCGGACGTTCTGGTGGCGGCGGTCTGCTGTCCCTTCCTGCTGGACTACTACGTGGTGAAGCAGCTGTCCTGGGACCACGGCCTGCTGCTCTGCGCCTCCACCAACTACCTGCGCACTGTGTCGCTCTACGTGTCCACCAACGCTCTGCTGGCCATCGCCGTGGACAGGTAGGTCCACATTTAGACCCCCAATGATGGAGGTTTGAGTTTGTTAGCAAGACCACATGAGGTGGAAAACATCTTCAATGGGATTAGTTGATTGTAGTTATTTCTATTGCTGCTCTATTATTTTAATTATTATTATTTTGTAATTATTTGTATGCATTACTTTAACTTGATATTATTTTATTAATGTAACTATTTAAAATTATGTTATTTTATTTATTAATGTAACTTTTTATATATATATATATTTTTCTGTTTTTATTTTTTTGTTTATGTATTTATTCATTTTCAAATTTAAATTTAATTTTTACTTTTCTCTTTAGAACAATGGAATTTTTTATTTATTATTATTTTTTAATAAAATATCTGTGCATGAGATTTTATTTTATTTACATTGTAATATTATTTCGTTTTAATTTATTTAAATAATTTTTTTATTTTTGTTTCATTTAAAGTTTATTGTCTATATTTTTCTATTATTTGTTTTTTATTCTAATTATTATAATTTTCAATTCTTTATATTTATAGATTTCCCTTTTTATTTTATTTCTATTAATTCATGTATTTATTTTGTATTTATCATTATTTCATTTTTTTTACTTTTCTCTTTTGAACCTTCTCTTTGGACTTTTTTTATTTTATTATTATTTTTGTAAATACTTTTTTTAATATTATTTTTTAATATCTGTGCATGAGATCTGCCTCTGAGTCTAACGGCTGCATTGTTGTTTTGAGTCTAATTAAAATATTAGAATTATTCTTAATCTTAGATTTTCAGTCCCAGGTCCTGAATCTGCAGGTTTTGGGTCTCCAGACTCTCAGAGTGACCGTCCTGTGAATCTATCAGCTGTAGACCTCTAACTGAGCGGGTCTGGATCAGTGAGGATTAGTTTGTTGTGTTGCAGCAGCAGGGACGGCTTTGTGAAGCATTCTGGGATTTGTAGTGCGAGAGGTGACCCCTTTATTCACAGGTGGACCAATTACAGTGGAACCATGGTCCTTCGGGTCGGATCTAACCGTACAGCGGGCCTCGACTTTGGCACGCGTGCAGAAGGGGGCTCAGCTTCTACGTAACGGACACCTTCACCTGCTGACTCTTTGAAGCGAGCGGCGTGTGAATATTTCATGTCTGGAGGGTGAACAGTGAGTCAGAGCGAGGGTTAGAACACGGCTTTGTCATGTCGTTCATAAGGAGCCGCCGCTGAAGTGCAGTCAGCTGCTTGTTGCTCGGATGCTACGCTAATTAGCAGCAGAAAGGTTTTGACCTTGAAACAGAGAGGAGGACCAATCAGAGAGGGACGCTGAGCGCTCACAAACAAACGTGTGAGCTCAGCCCGCTCCTGATTATACAGACGATCCGTCTCTGCAGGATCTCCTCATACGTGACAGGAGAGGTCAGCCATGATCTATGCAGACCTGCAGGTCCCAGAGAGAGGATCCAGAGTCTGTGAGGAGACCAGGAGCTGCTTTTATTACTGCTGGACGTAAATAACCTCCATCACAGTCTGAGGTCTGGACTCTGTCACTCCTGCAGTCCTTCCAGAGCGTTTCAGGGTGAGACGGGGAACAGTGGATAGTTTCACTGTGACGTGATCCCGCCTCCCTTCATTAAATCAAAGCGGCGTGTAAACAGAGGAGCGTGCAGACGCCTCCACTGATCTCATCCTGACAGGGACTCTCCGTCTCCAACCTCAAGAGGTTTTTACTCCTCCTGACTCAAACTTCAACGTCTCAGAAGGATTCAGGACCTGGGACTGAAGATCTAAGATCACTAATAATTCTAACATTTTAATTAGACTCAGAGATACACAACTCAAAACAACAATACAGCCGTTAGACTCAGAGGAAGATCTCAGGCACAGATATTAAAATATAATATTAAAACATATATTTACAAAAATAACAATCAAATAAAAAAAGTCCAGAGAGAAGGTTCAAAAGAGAAAAGTAAAAAAAGGAAAATGTATAAATACATAAACTCAAAATAAATTAATAAATTAATAGAAATAAAATAAAAAAGGGAGATTAATCAGAGTCCACAGTAAAGAGATAATAATAATAATAATAATAATTCATAGAATTTATATAGAGCTTTTCTTAGTACTCAAAGTCGCTTTACATAAGATGAAAACTAAAGAAAGAAAATAAAACACATAAATAAAAACAAACAAAACAGGGACAGAGGTGGGACGGGGTCAGAGGTCATGTGTTGTATGCTTTTTGGAACAGGAAGGTCTTGAGGTGGTTCTTAAATGAGAGGAGAGAGTCAGAGTTGAGGATGTGTGGAGGGAGAGAGTTCCAGAGAGTCGGGGCAGCGATGGCAAAGGCTCTGTCCCCCCCCCAAGGTGAGGTGCTTGGACTTGGTGATAGGGGGCAGGAGGTTGGAATCTGATGATCTGAGGCGGTGAGATGGGGAGTGGCGTTTGAGGAGGTCGGTCAGGTAAGAGGGGGCGAGGTTATTGAGGGCTTGAGCAGGATCTTGAAGTGGATTCGGTGCTGAATGGGGAGCCAGTGGAGGTGCTAAAGGATGGGTGTGATGTGGGCTCTGGGTGAGTAGTCTGGCAGCTGAATTTTGGACATATTGAAGTTTTTTGAGGTCGGTGGAGGGGAGGCCTTAGAGGATGCTGTTGCAGTAGTCCAATCTGGAGGTTATGAAGGCGTGGAGGAGGGTTTCTGCAGCAGAGGAGGAGAGAGAGGATCTGAGCCGTGCGATCTTGCAGAGATGAAAGAAGGATACTTTGGTGATGTTTCTGATGTGAGGTTTGAAGGAGAGGGTGGGGTCGAGGGTGATGCCGAGGTTACGGACTACTGGGGAGGGTGTGACTGTGTGGTTGTCGATGCGTAGCGAGAAGTTCTGGGTGGAGGGGAGGAGGGATTTGAGGCCGATTAGAATGATTTCAGATTTAGAGTTTTAGGAAATTGTTGCTCATCCAATGTTTGAGGTCAGTGAGGCAGTTTGTGAGAGTGGAGCTGACGGCAGGAGTGATGGATACTCTCTATAGAAAGTGTCCTTCATGTTATTCCTCCACTGAGTGACTGTGGGGAGCCGTGGCTTTACCCAGCAGACTCAGATGACCATCGTCTGACTGCTCCTCTGACTCTGAAGTCTGATTTATATTTATTCTTCTTCTAATCTAAGGCCGCCGTTTGTCCTCTTCCTGTCCGCAGGTACATGGCGATCCTCTACCCGCTGCGACCTCGTATGAAGTACCAGACGGCGTACTGCGTGATCCTGACCGTGTGGCTCGTCCCCATCTTCATCTCCATCCCCTCCGCCTACATGGCCTCAGAGACCACGTACCCTCACGTGGAAGGCGGCACCTTCAAGACCTTCTGCGCTCAGATCTGGCCCGTGGACCAGCAGGTCTACTACCGGACCTACTTCCTCCTGATCTTCGCTCTGGAGTTCATCGGCCCGGTGACCGTCATGGCCGTCTGCTACACACACATCTCCAGGGAGCTCTGGTTCAAGGACTTCCCTGGTTTCCAGACGGAGCAGATCCGGCAGAAGCTCCGGAAGAGACGGAGGACTGTGGTGGTGCTGATTCTGGTGCTGGTGGCGTACATCCTGTGCTGGGCGCCTTATTACGGCTTCACCCTGCTGCGGGACTTCTACCCCACCCTCATATCCAGGGACAGGAACTCCCTGGTGGCCTTCTACATCATCGAGTGCATCGCCATGAGCAACGGGGTCATCAACACCCTCTGCTTCATGAGCGTCCGCAACAACAAGCGCCTGAAGAAGGCCGGAAAGTTCCCGCTGAAGCTGGTGACCTTCGTGGCGTCGCGGTCCATGAATGAAGGGTCCGCACGGACTTCCTCTCTGCGGGTGACAGAGGACGTGGAGGACACTCGGCTGAGGTAGAAGTCCAACATCCGTCAGTCCGAAACAAAGGGGCGCAAAAAAGAGTCCCGGGGTCTTTTAGCCCCCAGAACTACTTTCCCCTGAACTAAAAGGTTCCTGGTCCCCCATTGTTGTCTGCGTTTGGACCGTGGGCTGAAGTCCCGGGTAGATTGTGTAAATCAGGCCAGAGACGTATGGAGGGAAAGAAAGTAAATGCACTACACCACCAGACCAGTAGAGGGCAGTAACACAAAGAGGAATGCCATTCATCACAGACGACACCATAGAAGCAGACGGACAGGCAGGTATCATTATGAGCAGCACAACAGTTAGCCTGTTAGCATGAAGAGACTCAGCTGGCGCTGTTTTAGATGGTGCTATATTTCATCACAGATGGAAAAAACAATGACTGTGAGTGGTTTTTGTAAAAATTTGAAAAAAAAATGTACAAAAAAAAAGTTGAATAAAAAATTTGAAAGAAAAAAATTTGACAAAAAAAATTTGACAAAAAAAATTTGAAAAAAAATTTGACAAAAAAAAATTTGAAAAAAAAAAATTTGGGAAAAAAAATGGACAAAAAAACAAAAAACAAAAATTGAAAACAAAAATTGAAAATAAAAAAAATTTGAAAAAAAAAATTTGCCCAAAAAGTTGACCCGGAGCCTGTGGAAAAAATGTATTTTCCTCAAATTTGAAATTGTGTTCCAAAAGCAGAAAACATGAAAAAAAAAGTGAAAATCCTGCGCCTGTGGTTAAAAACATGTAAAAAGCAATGAATGAATCAACACCAGTAGAGGGCAGTAAAACAAAGAGGGATGCCGTTCATCACAGATGACACCATAGAAGCAGACGGACAGGCAGGTATCATTATGAGCAACACAACAGTTAGCCTGTTAGCATGAAGAGACTCAGCTGGTCTGTTTTAGATGGTGCTATATTTCATCACAGATGGATTCACTGAATCAACACGTGAGAGGAGATAAGCGCGAGTAGCAAAGACGTTTCAGGTTCCCTCTTTGGAGTCTGGTTGATTTGAAGAGTGTTCGTTCAGCCGTTTCAGGTTGAATAAAAAGGTCTATTGTAAAATAAATATGTACAAATCTGTAATGGAGTTGTTGGTCTGCCTGAACTGTTTTTAATTCTGTCTGCCTCTTACTGAAATATTACACTCTCTCTGAACATGATAACACAAAGAAACCAACTGATTAAGGCAGAGGTAGACCAACAACTCCCACGCTCTGCAAAGTTCTCTGTAAGGATCCTTTCTGTAAAAAAATAAGGTAACTTTATAATTTATTAAACAGGAGTTGTCGGTCTGCCCTGATTGTTTATCAAGTTATGCAACAAACAAACCAAATGATTGCTGTAAGGTAGACTTATAACTCCCATGTTGTACATTGTAAAATCAGCTTCTTCTACTCTAAACATAAAGCTCTCTCTCTCTGTAGGGATCCTTTCTGTGATGTTAGACTCTCAGTAAAACAACCTGAGCCTGTCAGGGACAAAAACAAGGAGTGGGAGTTGCTGCTCCACGCTGCCTCGTCTTGTTTACATCGTGGTAGAGAGTGACAGTGCCGTTTTAAAAGATCAGATGAGATTCAAATAAAGATGTTTGTATCACAGTATGAAACAAACACTTGATTACTGAGGCTGTGGTAGACCAGCAACTTCCATGGACACGACTTCAGAATCTCAGACATAGAACAGAGGACTGAGGTCACGTTAAAGAAGACAAAGGGGAGAACTTTAAAATCAAGTTGACACTGAATGTTTGAGCTTTTGTCCTCAGACTCTGCGAAGACATGAGGGTGGGTTCTGAAAGGGGGCAGACTACAAATTCATTTACAACTAGAAAGGTTGCATTTCCTGAAAGCAAATGCGTTTAAATGCTGAAGCTGAAGGCTGAAACCTGTGAAACACAGCTGAACATGTGGAAGAGTAGTAGCAGTAGTTGAATTAGTGGAAGTAGAAGAAGAAGTGGAAAAAGTGGAAGAAGTGGAAAAAGTAGAAGTGGAAGAAGTGAAAGGAGTGGAAAAAGTAAGAGTGGAAAAAGTAGAAGTGGAAGAAGTGGAAAAATTAAAAGTGGAAAAAGTAGAAGTTGAAGGAGTGGAAAAAGTTGAAGGAGTGGAAGAAGTGGAAGGAGTGAAAAAGTAGGACTGGAAGAAGTAGAAGAAATGAAAAAAGTAGAAGTAGAAGAAGTGGAAGAAGTAGAAGGATGAGGTCAATGCTAACTCAGCATTTCAACATAATTAGATTAACTTGAGACTGTTTTTACGGGCTGCACGGTGGTCTAGTGGGTAGTCCTGTTGCCTCACAGTCAGAAGGATCCTGGATCGAATCCCCGGCCTGGCAGGAGCCTCTCTGTGTGGAGTTTGCATGTTCTCTCCATGCATGCGTGGGTTCTCTCCAGGTACTCCGGCTTCCTCCCACAGTCCTAAAATCATGCTCACCAGGTTGATTGATCACTCTAAATTACCCGTAGGTGTGAGTGTGTGTGTGAATGGTTGTCTGTCTCTCTGTGTTAGCCCTGTGATAGGTTGGTGTCCTGTCCAGGGTGTACCCTGCCTTCCGCCCTTAGCCAGCTGGGATCCAGCTCCCTGATAAGCGGTTAAGACAATGGATGGATGGATAGACTGTTATTACAACTTAACTCTGAGAAATGTTTGACTTTAAGACTCGTTAAGTTTTAAGTTTTCCTGTAAATGAATGACTTTTCTCTCTTACAACTTAATTCTAGTAAAATTCGGACCCTGCTCTTTGATATTACGACTTCATTCTTGAAATTTCAATGTTATTTTAATCCTTAATGAGGCCTTGATCCTTCACTGTACATGTAAACAAACATTTAACAATCTGAGCTTCAAAAACAAGACAAAAACATAAACTTTCAGTGGACGGACTTTAATCAGATTGCAGCCATTACAGCCTGTTTTAGAGCTGCAGGCTGAATCAATCCACTGGAGCTGTTCTGAAACATTTAGTCGCCTCAGAATTAGAATAAAAAAATACAAAGGAAGAACTTTTTTTTAACCCACAAAAATATTTAGTAAGTTAGAAAAATCATACAGGAAAGAACATCGCCTCTGTCCTTTCTCAGGGCTTCAGTGCAGGAGAGAAAATCATCAAGATCAGACTACAAGAAAGATCACCTGATTTATCTTAGTGTTTTCCTCCCAGGGACCCTGGGTTTAAATATTCTATTAGAAAAAATAAAGATTTAAACATCTCTTAAAAAAGACAGTAAAAGCTTTGAGCATGAATCCTCAGACCTTAAAATTACAATCGCTGAGAGAAGAGAGTGAGGAGAGGCGGTTTGGCTCAGACTTCAGAGCCTTTCTTCGTCTGTGTTCCCGGTAAGTGCAGAAGTTTGGTAGAGGCGTAAGGATAAAGAGGCGCCGAAAGGTCCTCAGAAAACGTTACCAGACCCACTCCAGGCCGGCAGGAACAAAGACCTGGTTCCTGTGATGTTTCTGAGGTGATGTAGTCTGAAAGGTTGTCCCTGCAGCTCTAACACATCCACACTCACAACAAAGGAGGAAGAAGAGTCTACTTCCTCTTCTTCAGGAAGTCCTGAGCCTCCCTCTGCAGCCGTCTGATGTCCTCCTTCTCGCTGTCATCAGACGCAGGAGGGACGTAGTCCGAGTCATCGCCTCCCTCCGCCTCCTCCTCCTCCAGGCTGTCGTCGTCTATGAAGCTGTCGTCGTATCCCTCCTCATCGTCTTCGTCGTCTTCATCGTCAGCGGCGGGCTTTTTGGGGCGGGTGCGTGGCATGGGGGCTGAGAAAGAACGAAGGATGAGAGGATGATTTTAAAGAAACGGAGAGAGTGACAGGAAGGAGCTCAGGTTCAGTTCCTGCTGGTCCCCAACAGATCAATAGTTATTAGATCATTCTAATACTCCTGAAAACTGTGAGGGATGAGTTTGTGGCAGAAACTGCAGTTCCTGAAGTGTCCACTCCCCGATTTTACAGAGCTGGTTACTCGTCCGTTAATCTGTTGGCGCTCACGGGAACATGGTGACACGCTTGCTGTGGAATCAAACACTGAGCGTTCACAGGACTCACAGCGTACCTGGTTTCTTGGTGTGTTTGTATTCTTTCCTGTGAAGAGGATTTTTCCTGTAAGGGGAAAGAAGAGATCAGGTTTGTGAGGCTAGTCTTAGTAATGAACAGGTTTTCAAAATAAAAGAAGTACAGATATTTTAAATATGACCCACATACCATAACAAATGTATCATGAACTTTATATAAATATGGGCAACTATCGCCTCCATCCCCCCCCTACTGTTAACACATGACGCTAAAACACCTTGACATATTTCTCTGGTGACCAAGAGAGCCGTCGATCATGATGTTAACATAGAAGAGGGTTCGGGAGCTTAATCTCTTTTAAGTCCTACCCTTTTCTCAGAATTCTGCCTTTAAGATCAAAGACAACATCCTAGAATCCTGAGATCAGAATTCTAAGATCAAGGGCGGAATTCTAAGATCAGATCAAAGGCAGAATTCTAAGATCAAAGGCAGAATTCTAAGATCAAAGGTAGAATTCTGAGATCAGATCAAAGGCCTAATTCTAAGATCTAAGGCAGAATTCTAAGATCAGATCAAAGGCGGAATTCCAAACTCAAAGGCGGAATTCTGCAGATCAAAGGTAGAATTCTGAGATCAAAGTCAGAATTCTGCGATCAAAGTCAGAATTCTGAGATCAAAGGTAGAATTCTGCGATCAAAGGCAGAATTCTGAGATCAAAGGTAGAATTCTGAGATCAAAGTCAGAATTCTGAGATCAAAGTCAGAATTCTGAGATCAAAGTCAGAATTCTGAGATCAAAGGTAGAATTCTGAGATCAAAGTCAGAATTCTGAGATCAAAGTCAGAATTCTGCGATCAAAGGCAGAATTCTGAGATCAAAGGTAGAATTCTGAGATCAAAGTCAGAATTCTGCGATCAAAGGTAGAATTCTGAGATCAAAGTCAGAATTCTGAGATCAAAGTCAGAATTCTGAGATCAAAGTCAGAATTCTGAGATCAAAGTCAGAATTCTGAGATCATAGACAGAATTTTGAGATCAAAGTCAGAATTCTGAGATCAAAGTCAGAATTCTGAGATCAAAGGTAGAATTCTGAGATCAAGGGTAGAATTCTGAGATCAAAGTCAGAATTCTGCGATCAAAGGCAGAATTTTGAGATCAAAGTCAGAATTTTGAGATCAAAGTCAGAATTCTGAGATCAGATCAAAGTCAAAATTCTAATGCAAAAGTTAAAATCCTTAAGAAAATTTGGATCCAAAAAAGGGATTTAATTTGCCCCTGCCCTCTTTCTTACTTTATATCCCTTTTAAAATCATCAAATCCCTGACTCAAAGTTAGCCCGTCAGAAACATGAACCCTGAGACATGAATCATCACCATAACAACTATAACGACAGAAACCATGTTGACAAACATTTATCTGTCCTGTGTTTGAATCTTACAGTTTGACCCATGTCCCATCTGTTAACATGGAGGAGGCGGGGTTTAAGACTGTAGCCAGCCTGTAGAGAGAGCTCTGACTGTTTTAGGAGCAGCTGTGTCGTCCATCTTTTATCCAGCAGACAGGAGAGAGACGCTCCACACGTCCTGTGTTTCCTGACCCGCCCTCTCTGTTCCCGTCATCAGATATCCCATCATGCCTTTCTGTCTCTCCTCTGCCTTTAATAAAGCCTGTGCCGTGATGTCTGACCTGTAGCAGTCTGTGCCGTAGGGACACTCGGGTAAATCTGCCTCGTCCATCTCCTCCTCCTCCTCGTCCTCCTCGTCCTCGTGGTCGGTGTCCCCGGGGTGACTGCACTCCTGGAAATGAAGCGGGTTCTTCCTGAGAGACAAAACGAGGACGTGATCAGAGACCTCCTGGTGACCCCATTAGATCTCCTCCCAGACTCTGCTGATAGATATGCACTGAGCTGGTTTAAGACAAGAGTCTCCCTCTGAGAGATCCTGTACCTGTAGCAGTTCTTCCCGTACGGACACGGAGTCCTGAGGCGAGGTTTGGACGGAGCAGACCCCGCAGGCTCCGCCCGTTTACTCGCTCGCCCTCCGTTTTTCATCCCCGTGTCCTCCTCAGACTTTGTGGTGTTTAGGTCAGCTGTAGACGTCTCTCCTCCTCCTCCTCCTCCTCCTCCTCCTCCCTCCTCGTCCACCTCCATGGGGAAGCTGTCGGACTCATCGCTGACCTCTGACCTTTTGGGTTCAGTCCTCAGCCGGACCGAGGGCGGCTCTGAAGGGGCGACCTGAGAGTCAGTGACAGAAACAGGAAACAGGGTTCATTAGAGTTCATTTCATCTTCAGGGGACACAGAAAAAACACACACCAACGATGACACTCAACTGTTTTAGACGGAGCTTTCTCCTCTTCATCGCTCATCTTCCTTCGCCTCTTCTTCGGCTGCTCCTCTTCGCTTAGCTCCGCCTCCTCAGGGGGCGGGGGCTTGGCAGGTGGGGTCCGTTTGGCTGCTGGTCGTTTGGAGGCCGCTGCAGGCGCTTTACCTTTCTTTACAGGCGACTGAACTACAACAGGAGGAGGAGACAGAATTTAATTCACATCTTTGAGAAGTGACTCTTTAAAGCTCCACTGGGGAACTTCCTGTTTGTGTGGACGCTGGCGCCCCCTGTGGACAAAGAGAGAACTTAAAACTCTTTGAAGTTCCTCTCTTTTTCTAGAAATCAAGCGTATTTATAAAGATCGTGTCACGTGAAGATGGAGGTCAAGCAGGAAGTAAAACAGGAAACAGGAAGTTGGTACCTTTAGAGCTGGAGGAGGAAGAAGCTGCAGAGGACAACATCCACGCCGGTAACACTCTCTTCCTTTGAACGGGTGGAGCGGCAGCACGCCGGTCATTCCTCGGCTCTGTGGGCGGAGCCGAGTCTGCCTGCATCGAATAAAAACCCGGTTAGTGCGCCGACGCTAAACCAAACACTGAAGAGTCAGGACGGAGTGTTGACCCGGGTTTGAACCAAGGCTTTTACCTTGAGTAAACTTGTGGTGGGAATCTCAGCCTCCTCCTGAGGTGGACTCTGTTTCTGGTCCAGTCCAACAGGACCTGGAGGAGGCGGCGGTGGTGGTGGTGGCTCCACATCTGGTTTTGGTGAAACAGGAAGTTCTTCTTCTTCAAACATCTGGCTGTTTCTAGGAAAACAAGTCAAATCCAGATCCAGACTTTTTAGAGATTAAGAAAAATATAAGTGACAACAGTTTTATGACCTCATCTCCAGGAAACACATGAAACCTGTTTCATTTATTGGATTACATCGAACAGACTTTGAGAGATTACAAAGTCTGGATTACCGGCGCATCGATGAGACTACAGGCTTCGTCCACAGGGGGCGCCAAATTCAACTAACAGCTGCTTTAATTGCTGTAGATTCCTTTTCTGGGTCTGTCATACATCCATCCTTTCTTTTCCTATTTCTTTTTTCTTCTTTATTTCATTCATTCTTTCTTTTTCCTTTCCTTCCTTCCTTCCTTCTTCCTTCCTTCCTTCTTTCTTTCTTTCCTTCCTTCCTTCATTTCATTCCTTCCCTCCTTCCTTCTTTCTTTGCTTAATTCCCCCCTTCTTTCTTTCTTTCTTTCCTTCCTTCCTTCCTTCCTTCCTTCCTTCCTTCTTCCTTC
>NW_023260095.1:25291-56303 GCF_009762535.1 Notolabrus celidotus
GAGGAAAATAGAGAGAGAGGAGGAGGAGAAGGGAGGGAGGAGAAAAAGGAAATAGGAGAAAAAGAAAGGAGAGGAGGAAAGAGGAAAGGAGAGAAGGAAAGAAAGAAAGGAGAGGAAAGATAGAGAGGAGAGGAGGAAGGAGGAAAGGAGAGGAGAGGAGGAAAGAGGAAAGGAGAGGAGAGGAGGAAAGAAGAAAGGAGAGGAGGAAAGAAGAAAGGAGAGGAGGAAAGAGGAAAGGAGAGGAAAGGAGAGGAGGAAAGAGGAAAGGAGAGGAGTAAAGAAAAAAGGAGAGGAAAATAGAGAGGAGAGGAGGAAGGAGGAGAGTACAGGAAGCAAGGAGTAGGAAAGGAGGAAAGGAGGAAGAGAGGAGAGGAGAGGAGGAAAGAGGAAAGGAGAGGAGGAATTAAAAAAAGGATAATATAAAAATAAAAATAAAGATAAAGATAAAATGTGTGAGTTTGACCGGCATGAAAAATAATAAAAAAACAGACAAATATACAACACATCGATCAGAGAATTAAAATAAATAAAAAATAAATAAAGTACAAATAATGAGAATAACAAAATACCAGTATTAACAAGACAACTTTTATATTGGAACTATTTATATTCTTAATATTAATTTGACACTTTTTAACTTATTTTAATTACACATATTGTATTGTTGTTGTTGTGCTTTAGTCTCTATTTTAAAATACATGTTTGTTTGATTGTTTGATTAAAATGTCTGTCCATTATTTTATTTCTGCTTCTTGTGTTCAGTGGCTGTGAAGCTCTTTGGGTTGCTTTTGATTTGTATGAAAGGTGCTTTATAAATAAAGATTGATTCATAAAAACTGGGCAAAATCACATTTTACAATTTTTAAATAAAGGTTTAAGTGTTTCATCCACATTTTGATGCTGGATTCAATAAAACAGTGAAGTTTGAGACTTTAAATATTATTTAAATCTGAATGTTATGGACTCATGACCCCCTGGATGCTCCCCGAGACCCTCTGGGGTCCACTGACCACAGTTTAGGAACCACCTCTGGATGATGGAATAACCAGGGAGTGAGATAAGCTCACTTTCAGACAGACACACATGAGCTGTGGATAAATTAGCAGAAACAGAAATAAATGTAATAAATAAAAGTGATATTAAAGAGGAGGCGGGGTCAGATTAAATATGTGACTCCTGCAGGATGTTTAAAAGTGTAAAAACAACAAAGAAGAAATAACATGTTTGATAATTCAGACGTTTTAACATGAAAATCAACAGTTAACTCAACACCTGCCCGACATGACGTCACGAATCAATCATCAAGAACACAGATAAACATTTAAATCAGAGCAATGATGGAGGACTCACAGACCTGAAGCTGCTCCTCCACGCGCTCTGCTCCACTGAAGGGACTGAGGAGAGCAAGAGGAGTGTTCAGGACACACAGAGAGAGAGAGAGAGAGAGACACACACACACACACACACACAGATGATTGATGATCACACCGCCTCGTGTCCGCGCGCTGTCAGGGCTGAGGGACCGGATGTGTCCATACAGGTTTCAGGCTGTGTCTGCACGCGCACACTCAGCAGGTGTTCCTATTGGAGGAGAGTGATCCTCAGCTGGGGAACACAGTCTGCACTGAATAATCCCAGCATGCTTCTTTACAGTCTTATTAAAGAAGTTCATTATTACATGAATCAGATTTATTATTTATACATTAATCAATAAACATTCTGAATGTGTTCACAGTGAAACAACACAAACAGAATATTCATGACATCAAACTCAACTTTCAACAAGCTGGGGCAGAAAAATGACACCAACTCATCAAACCTGAAACTGCAGATCCTCAAGTGTCCACTAGAGGCTGCCTCCCAAAGTGAGTCAGTGCCCCATAGACCTCTTTTCGACCATCGTTGAACCGGGTTGAAACAGAGGTGGTCTTTGGGATCAGGACCTCGGCTGTGCGTGTGAAAACAGAAGCAGCAGGGAGTGTTTAGAGGAACAGCAGGACCGGCTCTGATCCCAGGGCGGTCTGAGTTGACTCAGGTGTGCCCCCCCCCTCCTCTGCTGGCTGGGACTGTTGTGGTCTGGAGGGTTTTTGTTTAGACAGATCCGACACACATGAGACCCTGGGAATGAATAATAAACGTGGTTCTACAAATCAGCTCGTGTTATGAAACTGCATCAAAGATGAAATATTAAACTGAGAGGATTCACTCATTGATCTTTATTTAAAGGTGACATATCATGCAAAATGGACTTTTTAATGGTTCTTTACCTGAAATCTGTGTCCCTGTCTACAAACCCCCTGAACAGTCAAAGACTCCATTCTGCCCCTGTTCTGATTTCTCCACCTTTCTGTAAATGTGTGTGAAACCAGCCGTTTCAGTTTTCAGTGTTTTTGTTACGTAACAACAATATCCGGTCTGTAACAGGAAGTCAGAGCTCGGAGCTTGTTCAGCCCATAGACTGTATAAAATACAACTCAAACCCCTCCTCCGTTTTTCATTCCCTGCACACATGTGTGCTAACAAGGAGCTTAGGAGGGAGGCATGCTAGTTGTAGGCTGTCTTAATAAACACAAAGGTCGCTTTGACTCCCCACGTCTGCAGATTTGAAGATCTAGTGGATGATTTTTATTTATCATGGATAAGTGCTAGCGCTAGTTAGCATAGCCACATAGCTATATGTCGTAGCTGTAGCTGTGTACAAGACACACGTCGACATGCTGACAAATATAAACAACAAGAAACACAGAATCTGTGACCAATCCTTCATAAAAGGTCCTGCTGCCTTTCTGGCAGAGGTCGGTTTTACTCCCCACGTCTGCAGATTTGAAGATCTAGTGGATGATTTTTATTTATCATGGATAAGTGCTGGCGCTAATTGGCATAGCCACATAGCTACATGTTTATAGCTGTAGCTGTAGCTGTAGCTGTAGCTGTAGCTGTAGCTGTAGCTGTAGCTGTAGCTGTAGCTGTAGCTGTAGCTGTAGCTGTAGCTGTAGCTGTGTACCAAGACACACGTCGACATGCTGACACATAAAACAACAAGAAACACTAAATCTGTGACCAATGGTTCAGAAAGGTCCTGCTGCAGGCGCCTCTCCGTCAGGATCAGATTCTGGATCAGATTCAGAGGGTTGAAGTAACGCGGGTCTGTGAGCAGCCGTGTATATTCAGCCAACATGTAAACATTAGATCAACGTGCCGGAGAGCCGAGGCCACACCCACTTCCTGAGGGGGCGTGGTCAGAGAGAAAACAGACTGTTCTGAGGAGGACTGAAGAAGAGGGTTTTTCAGGCAGACCAGAATCTGATTTCAAAGTGTTTTTTTGAGCATAAACTTTAAGGACATGTTTTGGGGACCTCTTAGACCAATATATGTTGATGAAAAAAGCCTGATATGTCACCTTTAAACCTTTTAAACAGAGTTCATGTTGTTGTTTGGGTTCTTCTGTTTTTGGATTTTAGTTTTTGTTGGAGTTTGTGTTCCTTTATTTTGGGTTTCTTTTGTAGGTAAGGGTCTTCAGTGTTAAGGGTTCTTATCTGGATGGGGTTCTCTTGTTTCTTTTGATGTTTGGGCTCATTCTTTGGAGTGTTCTGTTGTTGTTAAGATACCTAATATTTGGGTTCTAGTGATGTTTGGGTTCTTTTTTGGATTCTTTTTGTTTTTCTCATTTTATTTTGGTTCTTTTGTAGTTTGAGTTTCTTTGTTTGCTTTACTGTTTTTTCCAAGTTTCTTAATATTTGGGTTCTAATGATGTTTGGGTTCTTTTTTTGATTCTTTTATTTTGGTTTTGTTTTTGTTATTTCAGTGTCTTCTTGTGTTTGGATTCTTGTTGTTGTTTCTCTTGAAGTTTGGGTTCCTTTTTTGTTTTTGTAATTAAGGGTCTTGTTTTTCAGGGTTCTTATCTCGGTGGGGTTCTTTTACTTAATATTTGGGTTCTAATGTTGTTTTGGTTCTTTTTTTGATAATTTTTTACTATGCTGTTCAAGTCCCTTTTTATTTTTCATTTTGTATTTGGGTTCCTTTTCTTGTTTTCAGGTTCCTCTGTTGTTCGGCTCCCTTTGTTTACATTTATTTTCCTGTTTTTGATTTGTTCCTTTTGTCGTTTATGTTCTTATGTTGTTAAGTTTCTTAATATTTGGGTTCCATTGTTTTTTGGTTCTTTTTTGTATTCCTTTATTTCAGAGTTCCTGTGTTGTTTGAGTGTCGTCTTGTGTTCGGGTTCTTCTGTTTTTGGGTTCTTTTCTGTGTTTTCAGGTTCCTCTGTTGTTTGGTTCCATATACTTTTTTTCACTTCACTGTTCTTTATTGGATTCTGTTATTTTTTATATTCTGTTTGGGTGTTTTTGTTTTTTTTCTGATTCTTCTTTTGTTCTTTTATCATTTTTGAGTTTTTGTTTTTGGCTTCTTTTGTTGTTATTTGTGAATTCTTCATTTATTTTTTGGTTTCCTTTGCTTTGATTTATTTTCGTTTGTCGTTTTAATTCTTGGTTTTTTTGTTCTTTTACTTTTCAGGTTCTTACGTTGATGGGGTTCTATTGTTTTGGTTTCTTTAATATTCAGTGTGTTTCTTTTCTTTGGCGTTTCTTTCCTTTAATCATGCACAAGAAACCCAAAATACAACATCCGGCATGAAGCTGGAAACAAGATGATCCCTGGGTCCGGGTCTCTTTCCAGTCCGTGGATGTGTTCTTTGATTCATTCACACGTTCGTCTCTGAATTCATTTCATTTTCCCTTCCAGGATTAAAAAATGTATCTTCTTCTGTTATAACAGAGGACGACCTCCGTCATCGTCCTGAATACCTGTCTTTAAAACACGAACATCTCATGACTCAAAGAAAGAGAGACACGATAACGTGCTATATGAGGGCGTGATGAAAGTCAATGAGCTCTTTAGAACCTCTGAATCAGGGAAGGACTCACGTGTCATCATGTTTCATAATGTGTTCAAAGCTGTGAAACAGAAACAGGCTGGTCATTAACGTACTCATCAGCTGTTTACATTACAAATAACAGAGGTTACTCCGTGACGTCAGCCAGAGGTTCTACTGCTGTGTAAACAAAGCTTAGTCTGCTCCTGTGAAGGTTTTTCACTTTCAATCATCCGTCCTCAGAGAGCCGAGCCGATCAATACCTCCCCTCAGATCGATGAAGACCTCCCTGAGGTATCCCAGCCCCCGAGGGGAAGTATGGATCTCAGCGCCCGAAGAATGAGCGATAATGACCGGGACAAATTACTCAGTACAAGCAGCAGGAGGAGAAATACAATACATGACTTCCACTACAGAGTCATGTCTGTGTTTAATGCAGTGACTTCCACTACAGAGTCATGTCTGTGTTTAATGCAGTGACTTCCACTACAGAGTCATGTCTGTGTTTAATGCAGTGACTTTCACTACAGAGTCATGTCTGTGTTTAATGCAGTGACTTCCACTACAGAGTCATGCCTGTGTTTAATGCAGTGACTTCCTCTACAGAGTCAGGTCTGTTTTTAATGCAGTGACTTCCACTACAGAGTCATGTCTGTTTTTAATGCAGTGACTTCCACTACAGTCATGTCTGTTTATAATGCAGTGACTTCCACTACAGAGTCATGTCTGTTTATAATGCAGTGACTTCCACTACAGAGTCGTGTCTGTGTTTAATGCAGTGACTTCCACTACAGTCATGTCTGTTTATAATGCAGTGACTTCCACTACAGAGTCATGTCTGTTTATAATGCAGTGACTTCCACTACAGTCATGTCTGTTTATAATGCAGTGACTTCCACTACAGAGTCATGTCTGTTTATAATGCAGTGACTTCCACTACAGAGTCGTGTCTGTGTTTAATGCAGTGACTTCCACTACAGTCATGTCTGTTTATAATGCAGTGACTTCCACTACAGAGTCGTGTCTGTGTTTAATGCAGTGACTTCCACTACAGAGTCATGTCTGTTTATAATGCAGTGACTTCCACTACAGAGTCATGTCTGTTTTTAATGCAGTGACTTCCATTACAGAGTCATGTCTGTTTATAATGCAGTGACTTCCATTACAGAGTCATGTCTGTTTTTAATGCAGTGACTTCCATTACAGAGTCATGTCTGTGTTTAATGCAGTGACTTCCATTACAGAGTCATGTCTGTGTTTAATGCAGTGACTTCCATTACAGAGTCATGTCTGTTTATAATGCAGTGACTTCCACTACAGAGTCGTGTCTGTGTTTAATGCAGTGACTTCCATTACAGTCATGTCTGTTTTTAATGCAGTGACTTCCATTACAGAGTCATGTCTGTTTTTAATGCAGTGACTTCCATTACAGTCATGTCTGTTTTTAATGTAGTGACTTCCATTACAGAGTCATGTCTGTTTTTAATGCAGTGACTTCCACTAGTCATGTCTTTTTTTAATGCAGTGACTTCCACTAGAGTCATGTCTTTTTTTAATGCAGTGACTTCCACTACAGTCATGTCTGTTTATAATGCAGTGACTTCCACTACAGTCATGTCTGTTTATAATGCAGTGACTTCCACTACAGAGTCATGTCTGTGTTTAATACAGTGACTTCCACTACAGAGTCAGGCCTGTTTATAATGCAGTGACTTCCACTACAGAGTCATGTCTGTGTTTAATACAGTGACTTCCACTACAGAGTCAGGTCTGTTTTTAATGCAGTGACTTCCACTACAGAGTCATGTCTGTTTTTAATGCAGTGACTTCCTCTACAGAGTCATGTCTGTTTTTGATGCAGTGACTTCCACTACAGAGTCATGTCTGTTTTTAATGCAGTGACTTCCACTACAGAGTCATGTCTGTTTTTAATGCAGTGACTTCCTCTACAGAGTCATGTCTGTGTTTAATGCAGTGACTTCCTCTACAGAGTCATGTTTGTTTTTAATGCAGTGACTTCCTCTACAGAGTCAGGTATGTTTATAATGCAGTGACTTCCACTACAGAGTCATGTCTGTTTTTAATGCAGTGACTTCCTCTACAGAGTCATGTTTGTTTTTAATGCAGTGACTTCCTCTACAGAGTCAGGTATGTTTATAATGCAGTGACTTCCACTACAGAGTCATGTCTGTGTTTAATGCAGTGACTTCCACTACAGAGTCATGTCTGTGTTTAATGCAGTGACTTCCACTACAGAGTCATGTCTGTGTTTAATGCAGTGACTTCCACTACAGAGTCATGTCTGTGTTTAATGCAGTGACTTCCACTACAGAGTCAGGTCTGTTTTTAATGCAGTGACTTCCACTACAGAGTCATGTCTGTTTTTAATGCAGTGACTTCCTCTACAGAGTCATGTCTGTTTTTAATGCAGTGACTTCCTCTACAGAGTCATGTTTGTTTTTAATGCAGTGACTTCCTCTACAGAGTCAGGTATGTTTATAATGCAGTGACTTCCACTACAGAGTCATGTCTGTGTTTAATCCAGTGACTTCCACTACAGAGTCATGTCTGTGTTTAATGCAGTGACTTCCACTACAGAGTCATGTCTGTGTTTAATGCAGTGACTTCCACTACAGAGTCATGTCTGTGTTTAATGCAGTGACTTCCACTACAGAGTCATGTCTGTGTTTAATGCAGTGACTTCCACTACAGAGTCATGTCTGTTTTTAATGCAGTGACTTCCACTACAGAGTCATGTCTGTGTTTAATGCAGTGACTTCCACTACAGAGTCATGACTGTTTTTAATGCAGTGACTTCCACTACAGAGTCATGTCTGTGTTTAATGCAGTGACTTTCACTAGTCATGTCTGTGTTTAATGCAGTGACTTTCACTACAGAGTCATGTCTGTGTTTAATGCAGTGACTTTCACTACAGAGTCATGTCTGTGTTTAATGCAGTGACTTCCACTACAGAGTAAT
Source organism: Notolabrus celidotus (assembly GCF_009762535.1). NCBI lineage: Eukaryota > Metazoa > Chordata > Actinopteri > Labriformes > Labridae > Notolabrus > Notolabrus celidotus. The sequence goes on from NW_023260095.1 coordinate 33,142, forward strand.
GTCTGTGTTTAATGCAGTGACTTTCACTACAGAGTCATGTCTGTGTTTAGTGCAGTGTGTTTCAGTTTGTCCGTGAAGAAGAACGACGTTAGTGTAAAAGTTTTTATTTTACAAACCAAGATGGCGGCCGAACATTTCTCGCCCACCCTCCCGACAAACAGAAAGTAAAAAATGAAACTGCAGGTAAATCTCTGCAGGATTTACAAAACTGAGTAGGATCTGTTGCAACAACGGAAATCCAGGGACCGCCCCCCTCCCCCCCTCTCAGAGTCTCTTTGTGTCACATGATCAGAAACAGGAACTACTTCTTGGCGTAGGTGATCTTCATGGCGCAGGTGGCCGTAATCCTGAAGCCCTGCAGGGCGTCTTTAGCCACGCCCGCCTGCGTGTCGCTCTCAAACTCCACGAAGGAGATGTCGTGTTTCCCCGGGACCAGACGGACCTCTTTGAAACCAGGAAACCTGAGGAGGACCAAAACACACCGTCAGCACACACACATACAAACGGACGGGTTTCACAAACACACACACACACACAGACACATACAGACAAAAAGACACACACGGACACACATATACACACAAACATACATATACACACAAACACATATATACATACACACACACGGACACATATATACACACAAACACATATATACATACACACACACGGACACACATATACACACAAACACATATATACACACAAACACATACACAAAAATACATATATACACACACACACGGACACACATATACACACAAACACACAAACACATATATACACACAAACACATTTATACACACAAACACATATACACATAAACATATACACACACGGACACATATATACACACAAACACACATATACACACAAACACATATACACACAAACACATATATACACACACGGACACACATATACACACAAACACATATACACACAAACACACGGACACACATATACACACAAACACATATATACACACAAACACATATATACACACACACACATATACACACAAACATATATACACACACACACGGACACACATATACACACAAACACACATATACACACACACACACATATACACACAAACACATATACACACAAACACATATATACACAAACACATATACACACAAACACATATATACACACGGACACAACCACGGACACACGCACACACACACATACACACACAGACACCCCCCCCCTCCACATACACACATATATATATACACACACACACACACACACACAACCACGTACACACACACACACACAGACAGACACAAACAGACACACAACCACGGACACGGACAAAGACACACACACACACATATACATATACACACACACACATATATATACAAATACACATATATACACACGTACACACAGACACACACGTGGCACACACACACACACGTGGCACACACACACACACGTGGCACACACACACGTGGCACACACACACGTGGCACACACACACGTGGCACACACACACACACACACACACACACACACACACACACACACACACACACACACACACACACACACACACACACACACACACACAGTGTTGCACTCACTGGTTGAACAGCATGGAGAGCATCATCTCGTTGGTCTCCTCGGGGAGGTTGTTGAGGAACAGGATGTAGTTTGGAGGATTGTCCGGGACCTGAAAGAACCACATGATCCGGATCAATAAATCCTGAGTGTTGTCTCGTCTTTAGACCGGTCGGCCGGTCACAATTAGATTTCTGTTCAACGTCTTCGATCAGGTTAAATACACATCCAGCAGATTCATCCAGCCTGCAGCAGGTAAACAGGCTGTAACGTCTGTAACGTCAGACCCCGTACCTCCACTAACAGGTCTTGTTTTTGTCCCTGACAGGCTCAGGTTGTTATTCTAAGAGTCTGAGGACGTTACAGAAAGGATCCCTGCAGAGAGAGGGAGCTTCATGAGGAGGATGACTTTAACCTCAGACAGCGGTTACATCACTCTCTGCAGAGACACAAAGAGAAACTCAATCCCAGACGGAGGCCGCTTTAGAGCAGCAGTTATGAATGGAGTCTGGTGATGATGTAACAACACTTTAGGAGGACTCAAACCTTAGAACCGCTCTCAGCGGGACCTCTGAGACTCTTTCTGGGTTCCCAGTTATTGACTTTTACGTCACATCAGACGACCTGGTTTTTCTGATCTCCGGCTCTCAGACAGAGTGTGCTTCAGACTGATGTGGACTTATCATTTGGCCCCAAATATAATCTGTGAATGTAAATATGTATGGGTCTGAATGTGAGGTCTTACCTGGACTGCAGGTGAGTGAACAGGTGCTGCTGATCCCTGCAAACAAACAAACAGAGGAGCGCCGTGTTAAAAGAGACGCCACAGACTCAGCTCCTTCAACGGAGGAGCATCAGGTCACTGCTGCCAGGTAATATCCTGTAAGAGGCCCAGAGTGATGATGATGAGGATGAGGATGATGATGATGATGATGATGATGATGGAGGACAGATTGTCTGATATCATCTGGTGTATCCTGCAGAGAGGAGCCGTGTGTTCACTGCAGCAGTCTGAGTCTATCCCCACAAACTGTTCTATGCATGATGAAGAACTTTACCCCTGAACTACGAGCGTTTGGACCGGTGGACCCAGGGTCTAAATTTAGTTCAGGGGTCTAATCTCCCCCCTAAAAAGCCCCTGCTAGGGGGGTAGTACTTTTCAAAGGTCCCAGGACTTCCGGGGTGCGGGGCCTGCAATGCTGAACGTGTCTGATTGGTAGATTACCCTCAGTGTTTTTATTCCTCCCTCCGTCCACAATAACATCACACACATCTGTGATTCTCTTGATTTCTCTTTCTTTCATTAGTTTTTATTTGTTCTATCTTTTTTGTATGTGTGTGTTCTTTTCAAAAGAAGAAGCTGTGATTCTCTTGATTTAGCAGCTTGTAACAGTAGTCTTCTCTCAGCCCACCGTGAATGCGTCTCTCCTCCCGGTGTTCCAGTTTTAAAAGTGACCCTGTAAACTGGAGACCTTCAGCTGAAAGTGTCAGTGTTTGTTTTGATTCATTCATTGCTTTTTCCATGTTTTTAACCACAGGCACAACATTTTCACTTTTTTTTCATGTTTTTTTGCTTTTGGAGCACAATTTCAAGTTTGAGGAAAATTAATTTTTTCGACAGGGTCAACTTTTTTGTCAATTTTTTTTTCAAAAACATTTTTAGTCAAAAAAAATTATCCCAAAAAAATTTTTGTCAAATTTTTTTTTTCAAATTTTCTTTTGTCAAATTATTTTTGTCAAGTTTTTTTGTCAAGTTTTTTTTCAAATTTTTTTTCAATTTTTTTCCAAAAAACATTCACAGTCATTGTTTTTTCCATCTGTGATTCTCTTGATTTCTCTTTCTTTCATTAGTTTTTATTTGTTCTATCTTTTTTGTATGTGTGTGTACTTTTCAAAAGAAGAAGCTGTGATTCTCTTGATTTAGCAGCTTGTAACAGTAGTCTTCTCTCAGCCCACCGTGAACGCGTCTCTCCTCCCGGTGTTCCGGTTTTAAAAGTGACCCTGTAAACTGGAGACCTTCAGCTGAACGTGTCAGTGTTTGTGGAGTTTACACAGCTGTTGAAACACAGAGGGAGTTCCTGGGAATGCAAACTAGTTTAGTTTTTATTAAGATTTCTAAATATCCTCATCAGATATTTAATGATGGTCTAAAGACGTTTATGAGGGATGCATCCGGCTGAGAGTCTCCAGTTAACAGGGTCGCCGTTTAAACCGAAACACCGTCCGATCTCTGCGATCACGGCTTTTTGAGTTCAAAAGGATTTTAAAGCCGTGTTGAAACGTCTTTGCTACTCGCGCTTATCTCCTCTCACGTGTTGATTCAGTGAATCCATCTGTGATGAAATATAGCACCATCTAAAACAGACCAGCTGAGTCTCTTCATGCTAACAGGCTAACTGTTGTGTTGATTCATTCATTGTTTTTTACATGTTTTTAACCGCAGGCGCAGGTTTTTCTAATTTTGGAGCAAAATTTCAAATTTGAGGAAAATTTATATTTTCGACAGGCTCTGGATCAACTTTTTGTCAAATTTTTTCTGTCAAATTTTTTTTTGTCAAATTTTTTTGTCAAAACATTTTTTGTCAAATTTTTTTTTGTCAAATTTTTTTTTTACCAAATATTTTTTTTTTTTTTAAATGGTCAAAAAAATAGTTTTTTCAAAAATTTGGTCAAAAAAATTTTTTTTTTCAAAAATTTGGTCAAAAAATTTTTTTTTTCGAAAAAATTTTTATTTCAAATTTTTCTTTCCAAAATATTTTTTAGTAAAAAAACATGTCAGTTTTTTTTTTTTGGTCAATGTTTATGAGGGATGCATCCGGCTGAGAGTCTCCAGTTAACAGGGTCGCCGTTTAAACCGAAACACAAAAGGATTTTAAAGCCGTGTTGAAACGTCTTTGCTACTCGCGCTTATCTCCTCTCACGTGTTGATTCAGTGAATCCATCTGTGATGAAATATAGCACCATCTAAAACAGACCAGCTGAGTCTCTTCATGCTAACAGGCTAACTGTTGTGTTGCTCATAATGATACCTGCCTGTCCGTCTGCTTCTATGGTGTCATCTGTGATGAATGGTATACTGCCCTCTACTGGTGTTGATTCATTCTTTGCTTTTTCCATGTTTTTAACCGAAGGCGCAAAATTTTCACTTTTTTTCATGTTTTTCTGCTTTTGGAGCACAATTTCAAATTTGAAGAAAATTACTTTTTTCAACAGGCTCCGGGTCAAATTTTTTCTCTCCAAATCTTTGTCAATTTTTTTTTTCAATTTTCCCTTTGGTCCAAATTTTTCTTTTCAGAATTTTCTTTTTGTCAAAAATTTTTTTTTTTCCCCAAGTCTTTGTAAAACATTTTTTTTTCAATTTTCCATTGTTCAATTTTTTTCTTTTCAAAATTTTCTTTGTAAAAAAAAAAAAAAATTCTAATTTTTTTCTGAACATTTATTTGTCAAAAAAAATAAAAATGTGTAAAAAAAAATTCTTCAAATTTTTCCAAAAACCATTCACAGTCATTGTTTTCTCCATCTGTGATAAATGGCATTCCTCTTTGTGTTACTGCCCTCTACTGGTCTGGTGGTGTAGTGCATTTACTTTTTTTTCCTCCATACGTCACTGGCCTGATTTACACAATCTACCCGGGACTTCAGCCCACGGTCGAAACGCAGACAACAATGGGGGACCAGGAACCTTTTAGTTCAGGGTGAAGTAGTTCTGGGGGCTAAAAGACCCCTGAACTCACCTCCTGATGTAAACGAGCTCAGGTGAAAAATGTGTTTGTGGCTGGTTGGATTTTCCATCAACCTGTCAGCCTGGCCAGTGAGTCACAAAGTCCAATTTCAACATTTGCACAACCAATCATACCTTCATCATCATCATCATCATCATCATCATCATCATCATCATCAAGGACAGAGGACCATGTTTTGTTAACGTCTTGCAGAAACTCACAGCTGCTGGTTTCTTTGCCAGGCTGGTTGCCGGCTCCTGAGCTTTCTTCTTCTTGTCCTTCTTCTTCTCCTTATCCCCGTACGTTCCCTTTATTTTGGAGATGACCTCAGAGTCCGTCTTGGCGTACTGTATCCTCTGAAAAATAAAAACACACACGCCAAAGTTCAATGAAACGATACACACGACTCAAACGCACCATCGATCCCCTGAGAGGCCGTCATACATACCATGGGCTTGTTGTAGAAGGGGAAACCCTGCAGCTGCCGCAGAGCGTTGGTGGCGGCGGCGAGCTCCTTGAAGACGACGAAGGCCTGACCCCTCATCTTCATGGTCTTCATGGCCACGATTTCCACAATTTGGCCAAACTGAGAGAAGAGCGCGTAGAGCGAGCGCTTCATCTCTGCAAGAGGGCGAGAGGGGAAGCACAGAAACGTTTAAAGCACAGAGGAGACCGAGTTTAAAGGGTTACCTTTATCTCCACGATGTCACGTCCGCTCACCGTCTTTCTTCACTTTGTCATTGACGTTGTTGATGTAGATCGTGTGGTTTGGTCGGATATCCATGTTGGAGTCTGAAAAGCAAAAAGAGCATCAGATCAGAGTCACTAACAAACAATGACGTGTAAACAACGACCACAGAGTCTGATTCAACCGGACCACTCAGCTGGGTTCAATACTTCATTCTGATTGGTCGAAACCTGATAACCACTGTGATTCATTCTGAAATATCAGAGGAAAGGAGTCCGGCATATTCCACCTCAGCCTGTTGACACTGTGGCAAAAACAGAGCATTCTAGATCTAATAATAATCTTAACTTCAGGAAGTTATTGAGCTTTATGAAGGTCAACTTGAGCATTTCTAGGAACAAGTTCAACTTAAAAAAAAATCTAAATATACCAACAAAAAAATTTGATTTAAAATGTTACAAATCTTAAAAAACAACCAAACAAAAAAATCTGAATTCCCCCTAAAAAAAGTAATATAAATATATTCTTACATTAAATAAAATAAATATATTCTTACATTAAAATAAAATAAATGTATTCTTACATTAAAATAAAATAAATGTATTCTTACATTAAAATAAAATGAAGATATTATTATTTAATATTTTTACGTTTATTTGTTTTTCTTTCTTCATTATATAGTTGGTATGTAATGTGGAATTTGTGTCAAGCTGTGAAAAATCAAAATAAACAGTTTAAAAAAAAAAATTGAAAAAAGTTTTTTTTTAACGCGAACAAACAAAAAAATCCTTATACTCCCTAAAAATGTAAAAAAAAAAATTCTTATATTTAACAAGATAATTTTAATTTTACTTTTCTGTCATATGTATGTTTATTTTTTTCTTCATTATATAGTTGGTTAGCAATCTAGAAATTATGTCAGGCTGTGAAAAATCAAAAGAAACAGTTAAAGAAAAAAAGAAAATTAAAAAAATATATTTTTTAAAAGGAAGAAACAAAAAATCTGAATATCTATAAAACTGTTTTTTAAGCCTTAAGTCTAGTTTAGGACACAAATCATCTGCTGGTGTTGGTGTAAAGTCAATATGGCGTCTAACTGGACATTTTCAAGCTTTATGGAGATTCCTCAGCAGGACTCTGCTCCTGCCCACAGCACCAAAACTACCACTGAATGGTCTCCTCCTCACATTTATATACTCAGCTTGACTGGCACGCAAAGAGAATCTGTTGGATGTGCCACATAAATGCAGTAATTCATAAAAAAGGAGCCCCAAACAAGTAAGAAGTGTATAACTGAGGATGCTTTCCATGAATTGAGCTGTGGCTGATGGGGAGCTCGTTCAGTCAGCGCATCATTCCACCACGGTGCAAGACTGAACGCTTCAGGCGCTCCTTTGTGCCCACTGCCATCAGACTGTTGAACAGTAATGGAGGCCACAGACTGCACCAGACTGCACCATGCTGACCACTGACCCCCATGAACAGATCCATCCATAACATCCCTGCTCTGTCTGTCACACTCCATCATCCCATCCTGAACTCTCTCTTGACTGCTGCTGGCATTATAATGTATAATATACTGTATTATATAATTATCTTGCTATATTATATTTTGTTAAATTACATTACTATTCTAAGTACAACCCATGGTCATATTACACACAAATATTCTTCTATTTATTGCTTAATTTGTCAATACCAACCATAATCACACCATGTCAACCTGTCACTACTGAAACATTTTTTTTTTAATACTGCCTGTAATTACTGCTATTTAATTTGAATTCCACTTGTAACATTGTATATATCTAAATTGTATTCTAGCTTTATTTATCTATTTTATTTTACTTATTTTTATTTTATTTTATTTTATTTATTTTTTATTTTATGTTATTTTGTTTTATTGTTTTATTTTTATTTTTATTTTGTACTTATTGAAACTTCTCTCTTGATTGTACTTATGTCTGGGTTGCTGTAACAACTGAATTTCCCCCCCGGGGGATCAATAAAGTAATATCTTATCTTATCTCTTATCTTAATTGGACATTCCTTGTTGTTTTGATTGATTTTAGGACATATTTTGATGATCTGAGGTGCTGGATTTCTGACTTTCATGAGCAAAAATCATCAAAATCAAAGCCAAAAAAATCACAGAAAAAAGCTCGAATTATATCACTTTACACATGTCACGGATACAGGTTTAACTTTTTGAATTAAAATAACTCTTTCATAATATTCTACCTCTTTGAAATGCACCTTTAGCTTCTATTACTCCATGACTGAGTGAAGTTAGCTTAATGTTCTCACTCACTCACTCACCCAGTCCTCACATGAATCTACTTCCTGTTATTCTGTATATAAATATTAAAGTTTTAGTGTTTTTATTTATTTATTTGATAACAGGTTTATTAGTGCTCGTGTTATGCTAGTGTTAGCATAGCATGCGTTCACTGCACGTTCATTCATAGGGTTAGCAGTTGTTAGCTCCCCAGCTAACAGTGCTGAGTGGTGTTTAAAGGGTTAATAAACTCTTATCTGATGTGGAATGAATCTTTAAGTTTCTATAATCCGTCCTGATGTTATAAACAGATCCACAGAGACATAAGAACCAAACAGACTCGTATTAAACTCACCTCCTCTCCTCTCTCTTCTTTAAACAGGAAACACTCACTTGAAGGCGCCGCTAAGCTAACGCTTTATCCAGCTGCGCGTGCGCAACCAGCAGGCCGGGAGGAGAACTTCAGCTGTCAACGTAGCCGCCATGTTGGATGTGGCAGTCTGTACAGACAGACGCATATACAGGACATGCTTAACCCTCCTTCAGCTGCTTTATAAACGAGGTTAGGAGATTTCTCTCATCACTGAAGAAATGTGACTCCATTAGGATTATAAGAAAGATTAAAAAATGACTTTTCTTACTTATGATTAAATGATGGTCTTGTTTTGAGGATTGTATTTTCCTTGCTCCTTTTGTTTTCTGTTATATGCCTGGTATTTTATTCATTTATTTACAGTTTGAGACACTGTTTGTAATAATTCCCCCCAATGTAGTATATATGCATATTTTATTTTGTTAATTTTATCGATCAGATTCTTTTATATCAAGGTTATTAAGCTTATCAACTGTCTCAATTAACTCACCTGGTTAAATAAAGGTTAAATAAAATAAATAAAATAAACACAAGCCATTCTTCCAGACTGTTGTTTTATGACCATACTGGTCTATATAATATTATATGGAAAGAGGAAGCATACTCTACATCAGGGGTTCCCAAAGTGCACCACTCCAGAATTTTTTTTTTTAAGTTATATAAAAATAGTACAATTTAACCATGATAGTAAAGACATCAACAAAAATAGTAGCTCAACTTCAAATAAAACCTTGAAAATATAAAGTGTAATGAGTTTTCTGCCTTTCTTTGTTTCCAGATGACTCCTAAGTTTAGCGTTAGTGAACAGTTAAAGGTGACATATCACGTTTTTTTCATCAACATATATTGGTCTAAGAGGTCCCCAAAACATGTCTTTAAAGTTTGTGCTCAAAAAAACACTTTGAAATCAGATTTTGGTCTACCTGAAAACCCCTCTTCTTCAGTCCTCCTCAGAACAGGCTGTTTTCTCTCTGACCACGCCCCCTCAGGAAGTGGATGTGGCCTCGGCTCTCCAGCACGTCGATCTAATGTTTACATGTTGGCTGAATATACACGGCTGCTCACAGACCCGCGTTACTTCAACCCTCTGAATCTGATCCAGAATCTAATCCTGACGGGGAGGCACCTGCAGCAGGACCTTTCTGAACCATTGGTCACAGATTTAGTGTTTCTTGTTGTTTTATTTGTCAGCATGTCGACGTGTGTCTTGGTACACAGCTACAAACATGTAGCTATGTGGCTATATGCTAACTAGCGCTAGCACTTATCCATGAAAACTAAAACTCATCCACTAGATCTTCAAATCTGCAGACGTGGGGAGTCAAAGCGACCTTTGTGTTTATTAAGACAGCCTACAACTAGCATGCCTCCCTCCTAAGCTCCTTGTTAGCACACATGTGTACAGGTAATGAAAAACAGAGGAGGGGTTGAGTTGTATTTTATACAGTCTATGGGCTGAACAAGCTCCGAGCTCTGACTCTGTTACAGACCGGATATTGTTGTTACGTAACAAAAACACGGAAGTCTGAAACGGCTGGTTTCAGCACACATTTACAGAAAGGTGGAGAAATCAGAACAGGGGCAGAATGGATTTTTTTCATTTTCGGGGGGTTTGTAGACATGCCAGGGAAACATATTTCAGGTAGAGAACCATTAAAAAGTCGATTTTGCATGATATGTCACCTTTAATTATCTAAAGCATCAGTAGCAGCAGGTTAATTCATAACAGCACAGGAAGCACAGACACATGCTCATATAGGTAGGGTCATTTTCTGCAGACCAGCTAAATGAAGACACATTAAATCACTCTGAGGGACAGTGGGGGTCACGGGCTGAAAAGTTTGGGAATCCCTGCTCTACTAATATACTACTAACTGTTATTATGTGAATGTCGTTGATTCATTTTAATTAACTTAAAACTTACCTATAAAAGATTTGAGAACTTTGTTAGGTAAAAGACAATGAGTGTTTATAATTGTATTTTAATGCAGTCTGTGGTCAGGTTTTGTTCATAATCCAGTTAGTTTTCTCAAAATAATCCTAATTAGAAATTAAATTGGTGAAATTATAAGACATTTTATTATCTGAGGTGATTTTTATTCTTATAAAATAATGAGAACAAGTTTAATTTGATTATAATTTATCATCTGCAGCAGTCTGTAGTCTCCTCAGTGATTATTCAACTCTGCGCTTTTTTTGTCCTCTCCCGGCCTCCGTACAGCTGTAATGTTATTATCAGCTGCTGCCTGACTGCTTTATGTCATATGAAGCTAACAGGCTAACAGGCTAACAGGGACCATGGAGGATCTGAGCCGGTCCACACCGGGATGGCGACGCGGTGTCACCGGATCCCGATAACCCCCGGTCCACGGTGGCGACCCTCTCCTCTATCTGCTCCGTTCATGTGTTCACTCAGCCGGTTATCTCTCTGTGACCTTTGACCCTCTTCATGTCTTCATCCCGCTCAGCTAGCTAGTTAGCCTGTTAGCATAGTTAGCTGCTATAAAGCGGCTCTGACTGAAGCTAGCGGACTTCCTCAGTCTCTCAGCGGACCCTCTAGACCGGGATGCGACATGGCATCGGTCCGGGTGGCAGTCCGGGTCCGACCCATGAACCGACGGTGAGTCCAAGACCAGGACCCGGCTGTTTGATGCTAACTGTGATGTTTGAACTGATGTTTAGTCTGAATGTGGAGGTTTGATGAAGCTAACTGAGGTCACTGGCTGCCTGGGTGTTTAAATCACATGAACTGACTCAGGACTGCAGGTCTCAGGGCTGCTGGTTTCAGGGCTGCAGGTTTCAGGGCTGCTGGTCTCAGGGCTGAAGGTTTCAGGGCTGCTGGTTTCAGGGCTGAAGGTTTCAGGGCTGATGGTTTCAGGGCTGCAGGTTTCAGGGCTGATGGTTTCAGAGCTGCCGGTTTAAGGTCTGCAGGTTTCAGGGCTGCTGGTCTCAGGGCTGCTGGTCTCAGGTCTGCAGGTTTCAGGGCTGCTGGTTTCAGGGCTGCTGGTTTCAGGGCTGCTGGTTTCAGGGCTGCTGGTCTCAGGACTGCAGGTCTCAGAGCTGCAGGTTACAGGGCTGCAGGTTTCAGGGCTGCTGGTCTCAGGACTGCAGGTCTCAGAGCTGCAGGTTTCAGGGCTGCTGGTTTCAGAGCTGCTGGTTTCAGGTCTGCAGGTCTCAGAGCTGCAGGTTACAGGGCTGCAGGTTTCAGAGCTGCAGGTTTCAGAGCTGCTGGTTTCAGGTCTGCAGGTCTCAGAGCTGCAGGTTTCAGGGCTGCTGGTTTCAGAGCTGCTGGTTTCAGGTCTGCAGGTCTCAGAGCTGCAGGTTTCAGGGCTGCTGGTTTCAGAGCTGCTGGTTTCAGGTCTGCAGGTTTCAGGGCTGCTGGTTTCAGGGCTGCAGGTCTCAGAGCTGCTGGTTTCAGGGCTGCTGGTCTCAGGACTGCAGGTCTCAGAGCTGCAGGTTTCAGGGCTGCTGGTTTCAGAGCTGCTGGTTTCAGGTCTGCAGGTCTCAGAGCTGCAGGTTTCAGAGCTGCAGGTTTCAGAGCTGCAGGTTTCAGAGCTGCAGGTTTCAGGGCTGCAGGTTTCAGAGCTGCAGGTTTCAGGGCTGCTGGTTTCAGAGCTGCAGGTTTCAGATCTGCAGGTTTCAGGGCTGCTGGTTTCAGGGCAGCTGGTTTCAGAGCTGCAGGTTTCAGCATCCTAACATCCTAAACAGGGGCAGATCCAGGGGTGGCCAGAGGTGCACTTAGCCCCCTCTTGAAGTCTGATTGCATTTAAAGGGACAGTGTGTAGAAATTAGGGATGGAACATGATTTCAGATGCTCAAATATTTGTTCTCTAATTGAAAATTGAAGAACTAATTTAATTGTTTTTCCGGTGCCCGGTTGTAATGCAGTATTCCCGCCAGACGGAGGCTATAGAGCGTCTTTAAGCTGTCTGCTAACCGCATTAAATAACAGAAGAAGAAGAAGAACGCTAACTGCATTAAACAGCGAAAGAAGAAGAAAACATCAGCGACAGTCACTGCAGTTTTCTCTGTTTCTGAATCTCACTCTACTACACACAGAGACTGATCATGGCTGTAACATGTAAACAAACACGCCATGCCGCGGCGTCACAGCTAGCTAACGCGACTGCCACACAAACGGACCATTAACAGGACAGGTGTGTCGCCGCATAGATGCCATGTTTAGCATAGCTAGCGGTCGGTTCTTAAAATTGAAACGCTCCCCTGCTCACCCCTCGTGTTCGTGAAGGGATGGTGGCCTTCGAGGACAAGAAGCTCTGAGTATGATCGTCCATTTGTCAAGTTTCTATCATCGTAAACACATATGTTACTAGTTTGTCCATTCTGTGCTGCTGTAGAAAAATGGACGTGCAAGATGGCGGCCTCCATTGAAGGGGACCCGCTATAGTAGATGGATACTACTCACTGTACCCTTTTAAATATGACACACTGTACCTTTAAATACTGGACTTGACAGAAACCATTGTGGAGTGTTTTAACTCTTCTTGAGGAGGGGCAGATTTATTGTTAAAGTACACTGAAATCACAGGTAAACAAAGGTGTTATACAGAAGTAATTAAAAGCATAACAGCTGTGTAAAATGCAGGAGATACAGCAGGAGTGGTTTCAAGTGAAGTCTCATGTGTCTGCTTCATGATCACAGCATGCCGTGGTGTTACACAACATGCTGTGGAGTTACTGTTTGACGCCTGCGTGTCCCACTGATCACCTCTTAACTGCTGACGTGTTGAAGTCTGAATCTTCACGCTCAGACATGCAGAGTTTGTCTTCATGCTTTGACTCGGTCTTTAAGGGTGGAGTCGACCCGGAGAATAAACTGGGGTGGAGACGGACGACAATACACGACTGAACAAACACACCTGTCAGCTGGTTCAGCTCAGGTTCAGTCACACGGGGTTTATGATGTCAGCAGATCATGTTTACACCAAGGTTATTATAGTTTTGCATTTTTCATTAGTTTTTATTTTTATTTCGTTTTGACTTTTTGTTTTCAATTTCAGTTTAGTTTTAATTAGTTTTTGAAGCGGGTTTGCTAGTTTAGTTTAGTTTCTATTTTTTGAAAATGCTTAGTTTTAGTTTAGTTTTTATTAGTTTCAGTATTAGTTTTAGTCTTTTTTGCCTGTGTGCCTGGCCGGGGGTTAGCTTCTGTTTCAGGGTAAGGGGCCTGGCCGCTCTCTCTTGCCTTGACAAGGTATGCTAGGTTAGCCGTCTTGTGTGAGCTTTTCAAATGGACTTTAAGATTAGTGGGATTTTCCCCCTTGAGAAATGGTCCACATATTTTATCACCTTCCATTGCAAGGCACTTACTCCTATCAGAGACAGTCATGCTTGTGCGAATGAGCCAACTGAAGTGAAACTGGCAGAAAACAAACAAAAAATTCATATCCTAAAAAATAGGGAATACTGGTAGATACTCTGAAGGATAGTACTCTCCCTGGGGTGTCGGTCAGAACACACTGGACAGGAGACAGGAGGGAGCTTTAACCGTTTAGTGAATATTCTCCTTGTACAGCACAACAGTTCAGCAGACCCAATGAGGCCACAGAGGAATAGGTATGAGTGTGGTCGGAAACACATCAAATAAATACACAAACATAAGGGTGATGGTCACAATATGGACACTTAGGCTAGCATTACTGACCCTCTATAGTGTTAAATAATATGGTGACTCACTGATACATCTTTAACAATAAAATAAGCAATAAACAATAATCATTGATACAGAGATAATGATTCAGATGCTACCACTACAAGTATACTAATAATCATATCACTCTAATACCACTGCCACCAATGAACCATTAACACTTATAATGATAAATGAACAGAACAGGATCATATGGGTGATTCATAATATGAGATGACGCATGCGCTCATGGCGTCTATTTTCTCTCTCGGGAGTTTTAACCATAGGTTTTAACACACGTGAATGCTTATGGACAGGAAAAGTCAGTTCTCCGTCTCATTATACTTACTTGTTGGGCATTCACACAGGAACGGTTATAAACAGGGCAGGTAGTCGGAGCGAGAGAGTTCGTCTCGATTTAATCCCCCTGCAGTTCTGCCTCGCTGTGAGTGCGCGCGCCCGTCAGCTGCAGGCTCCGTTCGGCGCGCTCCCGCGCTGATGCAGAGAGCAGAGAGCAGAGACGTCCATCCGATCAGTCTCTGACTTTATTACATATCCACTCAAAATACTGAGTTTAAGACGAAAACTAAAGACATGTTCTCTATCATTTTAGTTTATTTTAGTTAGTTTTGTAAACTCACAATACAGTTTCAGTTAGTTTTCGTTTTTTTGTGAAGCCTCGTTTTTATTTTTATTTCAGTTAACGAAAATGTTTTTTCACCTCTCGTTTTCGTTATTTCGTTAGTTTTCGTTAACTATAATAACCTTGGTTTACACCTGGTTTCATTTTTACATGACTCAGTTCATCCATGCAGCAACAAACTGTAACACACAGACAATGTTTTTAATGCAGTGACTTCCACTGCAGAGTCATGTCTGTGTTTAATGCAGTGACTTCCACTACAGAGTCATGTCTGTGTTTGATGCAGTGACTTCCACTACAGAGTCATGTCTGTGTTTAATGCAGTGACTTCCACTACAGAGTCATGTCTGTGTTTAATGCAGTGGCTTCCACTAAAGAGTCATGTCTGTGTTTAATGCAGTGACTTCCACTACAGAGTCATGTCTGTGTTTGATGCAGTGACTTCCACTACAGAGTCATGTCTGTGTTTAATGCAGTGACTTCCACTACAGAGTCATGTCTGTGTTTAATGCAGTGACTTCCACTACAGAGTCATGTCTGTGTTTAATGCAGTGACTTCCACTACAGAGTCATGTCTGTTTTTAATGCAGTGACTTCCACTACAGAGTCATGTCTGTGTTTAATGCAGTGACTTCCACTAAAGAGTCATGTCTGTGTTTAATGCAGTGACTTCCACTACAGAGTCATGTTTGTGTTTAATGCAGTGACTTCCACTACAGAGTCATGTCTGTGTTTAATGCAGTGACTTCCACTACAGAGTCATGTCTGTGTTTGATGCAGTGACTTCCACTACAGAGTCATGTCTGTGTTTAATGCAGTGACTTCCACTACAGAGTCATGTCTGTGTTTAATGCAGTGACTTCCACTACAGAGTCATGTCTGTGTTTAATGCAGTGACTTCCACTACAGAGTCATGTCTGTGTTTAATGCAGTGACTTCCACTACAGAGTCATGTCTGTTTTTAATGCAGTGACTTCCACTACAGAGTCATGTCTGTGTTTAATGCAGTGACTTCCACTACAGAGTCATGTCTGTGTTTAATGCAGTGACTTCCACTACAGAGTCATGTTTGTGTTTAATGCAGTGACTTCCACTACAGAGTCATGTCTGTGTTTAATGCAGTGACTTCCACTACAGAGTCATGTCTGTTTTTAATGCAGTGACTTCCACTACAGAGTCATGTCTGTGTTTAATGCAGTGACTTCCACTACAGAGTCATGTCTGTTTTTAATGCAGTGACTTCCACTACAGAGTCATGTCTGTGTTTAATGCAGTGACTTCCACTACAGAGTCATGTCTGTGTTTAATGCAGTGACTTCCACTACAGAGTCATGTCTGTTTTTAATGCGGTGACTTCCACTACAGAGTCATGTCTGTGTTTAATGCAGTGACTTCCACTACAGAGTCATGTCTGTTTATATTGCAGTGACTTCCACTACAGAGTCATGTCTGTTTTTAATGCGGTGACTTCCACTACAGAGTCATGTCTGTGTTTAATGCAGTGACTTCCACTACAGAGTCATGTCTGTG
The DNA here is from genome assembly GCF_009762535.1 of Notolabrus celidotus. NCBI lineage: Eukaryota > Metazoa > Chordata > Actinopteri > Labriformes > Labridae > Notolabrus > Notolabrus celidotus. Next base: position 49,601 of record NW_023260095.1, read on the forward strand.
TTTAATGCAGTGACTTCCACTACAGAGTCATGTTTGTGTTTAATGCAGTGACTTCCACTACAGAGTCATGTCTGTGTTTAATGCAGTGACTTCCACTACAGAGTCATGTCTGTTTTTAATGCAGTGACTTCCACTACAGAGTCATGTCTGTGTTTAATGCAGTGACTTCCACCACAGAGTCATGTCTGTGTTTAATGCAGTGACTTCCACTACAGAGTCATGTCTGTGTTTAATGCAGTGACTTCCACTACAGAGTCATGTCTGTGTTTAATGCAGTGACTTCCACTACAGAGTCATGTCTGTGTTTAATGCAGTGACTTCCACTGCAGAGTCATGAATATAAATGTGTTGATCTGTTACAGGGAGAAGGACCTGACTGCAAAAAGCATCATTCACATGGAAGGAAACAAAACCACGGTCACCAACCTGAAGGTAGAGAACACTGACAGCTTCACACGGACTGGTGATGACCTGTGAATATTGTATCTGAAGCCTTGTTGTTGTTGTGTTTTTGTTCTTTCCTAAAGCTCGCTGAAAGCATCGCGGCAGACTCAGTGAGGGATCGGACAAAGACTTTCACGTACGACTTCTCGTACGACTCCACCGACTCAAAGAGCTCGGCTTTCGTCTCCCAGGAAAAGGTAAACACCAGTCAGAGTTTCTCTTCTTCATACTGTGCTCTCTTTTTTTTAAAGGAGAGTTAAAACTGACTTTGATGGAACAAAATGTAAGGGTAGGTGGGAGGTAGGCCATAGTGGGGTGCCCAAGACCACAAACATAAGGCAACAGGGAAGCAGGGCTCAGTGACTCCAAGAAAGGTCTATGGTTAGTAACTTTAAGGGGTTTTGAAGATTTATATTAAGTGACAGGGAGAGAGAGGAGATAGAGGAGCTCAGTGCAGTAGAAGTCTAAGCCTATAACAGTCTAAGCCTATAGCAGTCTGAGCCTATAGCAGTCTAAGACTACAACAGTCTAAGCCTATAGCAGTCTGAGCCTATAGCAGTCTAAGCCTCTTACAGTCTGACCTTATAGCAGTCTACGCCTATAACAGTCTGACCCTATAACAGTCTGACCCTATAACAGTCTAAGCCTATAACAGTCTGACCCTATAGCAGTCTAAGCCTATAACAGTCTGACCCTATAGCAGTCTAAGCCTATAACAGTCTGACCCTATAACAGTCTGACCCTATAACAGTCTAAGCCTATAACAGTCTGACCCTATAACAGTCTGACCCTATAGCAGTCTAAGCCTATAACAGTCTGACCCTATAACAGTCTGACCCTATAACAGTCTAAGCCTATAACAGTCTGACCCTATAACAGTCTGACCCTATAACAGTCTAAGCCTATAACAGTCTAAGCCTATAACAGTCTACGCCTATAACAGTCTGACCCTATAACAGTCTGACCCTATAACAGTCTAAGCCTATAACAGTCTGACCCTATAGCAGTCTAAGCCTATAACAGTCTGACCCTATAGCAGTCTAAGCCTATAACAGTCTGACCCTATAACAGTCTAAGCCTATAACAGTCTGACCCTATAGCAGTCTAAGCCTATAACAGTCTGACCCTATATGAGTCTGAGTCTATAGCAGTCTGAGTCTATAGCAGTCTGACCCTATAACAGTCTGAGTCTATAGCAGTCTGACCCTATAACAGTCGGAGCCTATAGCAGACAGACCCTATAGCAGTCTGACCCTATAGCAGTCTGAGCCTATAGCAGTCTGAGCCTATAGCAGTCTAAGCCTATAACAGTCTGACCCTAGAGCAGTCTGAGCCTGTAACAGTCTGAGTCTATAGCAGTCTCAGTCTATAGCAGTCTGAGTCTATAGCAGTCTGACCCTGTAACAGTCTAAGCCTATAACAGTCTGACCCTAGAGCAGTCTGAGCCTGTAGCAGTCTGAGCCTATAACAGTCTGATCCTATAGTAGTCTTAGAACAGCAGTCTAAGCCTATAGCAGTCTGAGACTATGGCAGTCTGAGACTATGGCAGTCTAAGCCTATAGCAGCATAACTAAGACCTGGTCCAAGCCTGATCCAGCTCTAACTATAAGCTTTATCAAAAAGGAAAGTTTGAAGCCTACTCTTAAAAGGAGAGAGGGTGTCTGCCTCCCGGACCCTGACTGGTAGATGATTCCAAAGGGGAGGGGCCTGATAACTGAAGGCGCTACCTCCCATACTACTTTTAGAGACTTTAGGTATGGCGAACAGGCCTGGATGCTGGGCCAAGGGTCCCCGTTGATGGCAAAGCGAGGACCCGTTTAACAGCCAAAGAAAAGTCGAGGGGGGCGAAGTTTATACTGTTCTTTATGGTTTTCTACCTCCCTGTTTTCTGGGAAGCTTAAAACCCCACCCGCTTGATTCTTATATCCGTTAAACATTAAGACCATGGCTTGATCCACAATGCCTGTTTTTGTTCCAAACCAGCGGTTCAAAGTATAAAGTGATCTGTACCCAGTGGAGCATTTAAAGCGCAGTGTTAGGACTAATCTCCATCCATCACATGACCCTTCAGTTCTCTGGGCTTGGACTGCTCTGGTCTAAACTCCCAGTGTTAGGCTGGGAACGTGTGTGTGTGTGTGTGTGTGTGTGTGGGCAGCAGGAGGATTATAGAACACAAACTCACTTCAGTTCAGACTAAGCTAAGTTTTCTTAAGGCCCTGTGCTTTGTTATTAAGGTTGGAACAGCTGTGGTGTCACCAGCGTTTGGACTGTAGGAGGTTTTTACAGATTAAAGAGATTAGTGCCTACAGCAGGTCGTTTTGATTTACAACCCCAACTTCATCAGAGTTTGGATGCTTGAAAATATTAAAAAGACAACATGTTGAAACTGAAAAACAGAGACATGTCTGTTTTTAATGCAGTGACTTCCACTACAGAGTCATGTCTGTTTTAATGCAGTGACTTCCACTACAGAGTCATGTCTGTGTTTAATGCAGTGACTTCCACTACAGAGTCATGTCTGTTATTAATGCAGTGACTTCCACTACAGAGTCATGTCTGTTTCTAATGCAGTGACTTCCACTGCAGAGTCATGTCTGTTTTAATGCAGTGACTTCCACTACAGAGTCATGTCTGTTTTTAATGCAGTGACTTCCACTACAGAGTCATGTCTGTTTTTAATGCAGTGACTTCCACTACAGAGTCATGTCTGTTTTTAATGCAGTGACTTCCACTACAGAGTCATGTCTGTTTTTAATGCAGTGACTTCCACTACAGAGTCATGTCTGTGTTTAATGCAGTGACTTCCACTACAGAGTCATGTCTGTGTTTAATGCAGTGACTTCCACTACAGAGTCATGTCTGTGTTTAATGCAGTGACTTCCACTACAGAGTCATGTCGGTTTTTATTGCAGTGACTTCCACTACAGAGTCATGTCTGTGTTTAATGCAGTGACTTCCACTACAGAGTCATGTCTGTGTTTAATGCAGTGACTTCCACTACAGAGTCATGTCTGTGTTTAATGCAGTGACTTCCTCTACAGAGTCATGTCTGCGTTTAATGCAGTGACTTCCACTACAGAGTCATGTCTGTTTTTAATGCAGTGACTTCCACTGCAGAGTCATGTCTGTGTTTAATGCAGTGACTTCCACTACAGAGTCGTGTCTGTTATTAATGCAGTGACTTCCACTACAGAGTCATGTCTGTTTATAATGCAGTGACTTCCACTACAGAGTCATGTCTGTTTTTAATGCAGTGACTTCCTATACAGTCATGTCTGTTTTTAATGCAGTGACTTCCACTACAGAGTCATGTCTGTTTATAATGCAGTGACTTCCACTACAGAGTCATGTCTGTTTTTTATGCAGTGACTTCCACTACAGAGTCATGTCTGTTTTTAATGCAGTGACTTCCACTACAGATTCATGTCTGTTTTAATGCAGTGACTTCCACTACAGAGTCATGACTGTTATTAATGCAGTGACTTCCACTACAGAGTCATGTCTGTGTTTAATGCAGTGACTTCCACTACAGAGTCATGACTGTTATTAATGCAGTGACTTCCACTACAGAGTCATGTCTGTGTTTAATGCAGTGACTTCCACTGCAGAGTCATGTCTGTTATTAATGCAGTGACTTCCACTACAGAGATGTCTCCAGGTGTTCTGGGAGGACCTGAATGGGTGTTTGGTAGAAAGTGGATCCTCTTTGGTCTCTTCTGGGATGTTTGGTCTAAGCTGAACTCGGGTTAGGATGTGAGCTTGTAGGGCGGACTCTGTGTTTACTCTGCAGTCCGGCTCATCATGAGCTCTCAGATCACTTTACAGCTCTGTAATGTCAACACTGAGTCATGTGAGGACCTAAATCTGGAGAGCAAAGTTTCCCCTCCTCATGCGTCAGTGAGTCAGCGGCCTTAAAGTGTCTCACTGAGGCAACATAAATAAAATGTTCCTTCTGGTTTTAATGTTTCAGGTCTTTAAGGATCTGGGTTCAGATGTCCTGAAGGCGGCCTTTGAGGGCTACAACGCCTGCGTCTTCGCCTATGGACAGACCGGCTCCGGGAAGTCCTACACCATGATGGGAAATCCAGTGAGACAAAACTCAGCCTCCTCATTCCAGACTCTCTTTTCCAGAGAGACTTTCAGAAAGTGATAAATAATCAATCACTCTGAAGTCGTCAGGGAAGGTTCCAGGCGTGTCTCATTCAACAAAGATTACAGGAGACAGTGAAACTAATGATCCATATCAGTCCTCCATCAATCAGTCAGAGGTAGTCTGAGTCTGTAGACCCCCACAACTCAAAACATGGGGACACACAACACAGCAGATAAATATAAAAACATAATCTTTCTCTTTGAGGTTTAAAGGTACAGAAAGGTCAAATATTAAAAGAACAAAGTGAGACTAACCCATAATACAAGAAAAATCCATAATATTAAGATATAACAAGAAGACAAATATCAGTTATATTAACCCAATAACCCAAAATTACTGAAATAATGAGATACTCAGTCAAAATATGACATCAAAAGGTAAAAGTTCAAATTCTAGAAGTCAAAATAAATAATTAAAAATTCAAATTATGAGAGAGAAAGAAACAATTATGAGAAAACATTTAAAAATATATATAAGAAAAATACTTGTGAGAAAACAAATTTAAAGATATGAATAAAAAACGAAATGATGTGAAAAAAGTCAAAATTATAAGATATAAATTACCTTTTTGTTGGAAAAAATAAAAAAGATTGTCAGATATAAATTCAAATGTTGTGACAAAAAATTTAATTATGAGATAAAGATAAGATAAAAATAAATGTAAACATTATGAGACAAATGTATATCAAAGAAATATAAAAATATGAGAAAAAGCTAAAAAATAGATGGACATAAATTCAAAAATTCTGAGAAGAAAATTTACAATTATCAGGTAAGATAAAAACAATATGAGAAAAAAAAATACAATTTTGAGATCTAAATTACAAAATTGTGTGAAATAAATCCAAAATATTGAGAAAAAAAATTATGAGATAAATTAAAAAATATGAGAAAAAAGCCAAAACTATGAATCAGAAATTAAAAAAGTTATGAGAAAAAATATTTAAAATTGTCTGATAAAAATTCATCTTTTCACTTTTGGAAAAAAAAAGTCAAATTTCTGAGCTAAGAAAAAAAAATAACATAAGAAATAAATCAAAAGTTTAAACTGAGATTATTTGTAAAAAAAAATTAATTTCAAGATTTTGCAGTTTGGTGAAAAATTTCTGTTTTGAAATAAAAGTTAAATTTTTAACATGAAATGTTGAAATTATGAGAGTTGTGATAATAAGGCATATTTATGAGATAAAAAGATGTGATAATTGATGAAAAAGTAGAAAGTTATTCAGTTTTTCTGTTTGAATTTTTATCTCATAATTATACATTTTTAGGCGTAATTTTAATATTTTTAACATTTTCCTTTTTAAAGCTCCATCTCTTCTTTAACGCTGTCAGACACTTTGAATCTGATCAGACCTTTCAGAGTCTCTCCTCGACATGTCACTCTTTCTGTTTGTATTTTATGATCTTGTGTTTGATGAGTCCGGCTCTTTAATAATCTGGATCTGATGTTCAGGGAGACGCAGGTCTGATCCCGAGGTTCTGTGAAGGTCTCTTCAGCCGGATCGCCGGGGCCACTCGATGGGATGAAGCCTCATTTCGAACAGAAGTCAGGTGAGCTGTGAAGTTCTGTATTCAAGTCTCAATCTGATCCTGGACTCCACCTTCTGGTGCTCCTCATAATCCTGGAGGACTAAGACATCCAGAGCTCTGAGTGAGGACTTTATCTTCCTGCAGTTACCTGGAGATCTACAACGAGAGGGTGAGGGACCTGCTGCGGAGGAAGTCCACCCAGACCTACAACCTGAGAGTCCGGGAGCACCCGAAGGACGGCCCGTATGTGGAAGGTGAGACCGACCAACAGAGTCCTGCAGAGGAACGACATGTGGTGCTGTTTTTAAAGCTCCTGCTGAGTTTGGCGCCCCCCTGTGGACAAACAGTGAGTCTCCTCTCTCCTGACCTCAGACCTGTCCAAACACCTGGTGCAGAACTACAGCGACGTGGAGGAGCTGATGGAGGCCGGGAACATCAACCGCACCACGGCCAGCACGGGCATGAACGACACCAGCAGCCGCTCGCACGCCATCTTCACCATCAACTTCACGCAGGTCAGACACGAGGGAACGACTCAGGGAGGAGGAACGGTTCCTCAGTCTTCATCTTGAA
>NW_023260095.1:56803-65930 GCF_009762535.1 Notolabrus celidotus
TGTTCCGTGTCTTTGTGATGTCATGATGTTCTGTGTTTTTGTGATGTCATGATGTTCCGTGTCATTGTGATGTCATGATGTTCTGTGTTTTTGTGATGTCATGATGTTCCATATCTGTGATGTCATGATGTTCTGTGTTTTTGTGATGTCATGATGTTCCACGTCTTTGTGATGTCATGATGTTCTGTGTTTTTGTGATGTCATGATGTTCCATGTCTTTGTGATGTCATGATGTTCCGTGTCTTTGTGATGTCATGATGTTCTGTGTTTTTGTGATGTCATGATGTTCCATGTCTGTGATGTCATGAAGTGTGTGTGGTATAAAGACAGCGATAGAGCCGCCTGCAGACTGAGTAACATGTTAAGAACATTAATGTTATACATATGAAGCCGTGGTGCGTTCACTGTCTGCTCAGGTAGATGCGGTGCTAAAGGTCCAGAGAGGGTTGATGGTCTTTGTGTTCCTGATCATGTTGATGGAGTTCTTTCCTTCCTGTAGGAAACCTCGGAGTCTAAAAACGTCACCATCACCACCTTAGAGCGGGATCTGGCTCGAGCCTGTCAGGTCGGTCTTAGACTCACTCTGGTTTCATGGATTGGTTTTGATCTGAGTGGATGTGTTGATGATATAAACATGTGACCTTCAGGAGCATGACCAGCTGCTGCAGACGTCCAAAGAAAGGCTGAACGCTCTGGGAGTCCTTCCTTACGACGTCCCCTTCAGACCCTCCAGACAGATCCTCGGCGGGCAGACCCGGGTTCAGAACTCGTCATGAAACACTGACTTAGGACTTCCTGCAGGTGTGGGGGGTCCCACTCACCGGCTGCACCTGAAGACTTTCAGCTTCTCTACCTCGCTCTGGTTTCATCATCTTCTCTTCGGTTCAGACCGGAGCTGAAGACGGTGGCCCGGAGAGTCAAACATCACATGACCCCGAAATAAACATTTCACACAACGCAAAAAAATTAAAATGAATAAAAACACAAAAACATTTCACAGAACGGAGAATGTTTCAGAAAATATATCTCAAAAACCTCAAATCAGGTCATGGCCACAAAAAAACATTTCATGAAATTAAAAAAAAAATGTCATCAAACATAACATTTCACGAAACAATTATTCCATGAAAAATACAAATATGTTATTTTGAAATCTTTGAAATGTTTTTCTTTTTAGAAATATTTCAATGTGTGTGAAAAGTTTGTGTTTCATTAAATATTTAATCTTTGTGTGAATCTTCTGTTTCTTTTTTTTTTTTTAAAATCTGTAATAGTTGCCATATATTTTTTTAATATCTATATATTTTTAATATTTTTGCCTTGATAGGACAGCTGAAGAGAGACAGGAAATGTGGGGAGTAGAGAGCGGGGGAAGACATGCAGGACATGGTTGACTGGCGTGGGGCGCTTAGACCACTAGGCCATCAGCGCCTCTGAATCGTCTGTTTTATGAGAAATTTGAACCTTTTCTGCAGTTCAAACTTTGCATTTGTCTAAATGTTAATTGTTGTCAGGAGATGTTTGTGCAGTCGACCTTCAGACCCATCGTACGTTAAACTCTGAGACTTTGTAACTTCACAGAGTTCACCTTCTCTTTGTTAGAAACAAAAACGACGACACGATGTGAACGTTTTGGTACATTCCCTTTACTGACATTCAATGTCAATCGTTTACATCGCATACGAGCATATGGAATAGAAAAACTGCACATGATCATTTACATTCTATATACACACAGTATGGCTTCAGAGGAAATGCAGTGTTCATGTTACGGTACATGATAGACTCAAGTCCAAAACCTGTTCCTGTTCAGAGAGCTGCTGACCAGACCGGAAGTGTGAGTGTGAGTGTGAGTGTGTGTGTGTGGTGTGTGTGTGTGTGTGTGTGTGTGTGTGTGTGTGTGTGTGTGTGTGTGTGTGTGTGTGTGTGTGTGTGTGTGTGTGTGTGTGTGTGTGTGTGTGTGTGTGTGTGTTGAAGAAGACTCAATAAAGGTCAGGTTTGAAATAATGCGTACATGTTAGTGGTGTATTACCAGGGGTACGAACTCCCCCTCCCTATGCCACGTTTCATTATTGGTACTGTAGATGTAGATGTTAATAATGTTCCATAAAGAGTCTTTAATGTGAATAATGTGTTGATATTTTCAAACTGAAGCTTAATATAAATCATGCTTTACTTTGTAGTGTTCATGAATATCAGGCCCGACATGTTTTGAAATTCTCCCGTAGGTCGATGAAGCTGGCGTCCACGAAACAGGCTGTAATGGCTGCAACACACCTCCGTTTAAAAACACAAGTGATCCCTCACAGAGAGGGGGAGCTGTTGATCCACTGCGGCCTGGATCTGTTGGTTGGTGTTTTAAAGGTACCGTGTCCAGCAGCGCCGATTTTCAAACTCATGGTGGTTCAGTTTCTCAAGAAGGGGGCGTGACTTCTGAAATCAACTTTGCCAACAACAATGACTGCGGTTGAACGGAGGAGAAAAGTTAGCATTTAGAGCCGCCGCTAACGCTCCGACACGATTTACATCAACAGTTTATGGATGAAATGTCGTGGAATGAAAGTAAGTATGAAGCAAACGGAGCTCCAAACAGAGCTAACCGTCACTACTTAGCCAAGCGGACGACTTTTAAGCTAGCAACAGTAAACGCCTGAGAGAAGCGCTCTGGAATCGAGGTCGTGCAAAAAAACTGCGTTAGTGAACACGGCGCCTTAACGTAAGTTTGGAACCAACACGATATTATTTAATACCCATAAGGCCGAGGGACAGAGGGGAGAGCAACAACTCCTGTGTTCCCGCAGGAAGGTCTCAAACTATGAAGCCAGTGTGGAAGTGTTATAAACTGCAGTTCATCGAGCGTCCACTAGAGGCTGGCTGCAGAAACACAGGAAACCACATAGACATGAATGGGAAAAAGAGGATCTTTGCAGCATTAATAAACATGTTTACAGCCTGGTTCAAAAAATGAGTGTAGTCTGGATAGCTCAATTCTCTCTCAGCACACACTGTACGGGGGGTGAATTCATTTATAACACCACGGTTCAGAAGTTATTAAGATTACAAGCTTTTTGCCCAAATAAGGACGTGACTGACGTGACTCCCGGACGGGAACACATAGCTATTGGCGAAGAGGCTCAAACTCCGCCCCTTTACGTCACACTCTGCCTGGTTGAGTTCAGCATTTCCAATATGGCTGCCGCCGTCGATTGGCTTCAAAACGGCGCTGGGTGACGTCACGGATACTACGTCCATATTTATACAGACTATGGGTGGAAGTTGCTTCACTGCTCCGGCCTTGATTAGACATTTTTGTTATTAAATATTGAGTTGGATCTGAACTCAGTATTTAAAGTGACACTAACACAGATCTGTAAAAGCAACAGACCAGCAACTCCTCCTGTTCTTCCATCAACAACTAGTTGTAGTAGTTTGAGTGTGACGGCACTAAAGAGAAGGTTGTTGTTGTTGTTGTTGTTGTTGTTGTTGTTGTTTTTCTTCTGCTTCTGATTTCTGCAACTTAGGAAAACACATGCAGAAAGACAAAACACAACGACAACAACACATTAGAAAACACGCTGCAAAGACCACAACACAACAGAAGTGTTTCCAGAGGACACTTAAAAGTGACGCACACGTCCAGACACTATTAAGGTTCTCTTACTGTCAGTTGTTTTGGAAAATGAGATAAAAAAGAAAGTGTTTTTTGTTTATTTTAACATTGTGATCACATGATTCAGCCTCTTGCAGGGAGTGTGCATCACTTTTAAGTGTCCTCTGGAAACACTTCTGTTGTGTTGTGGTCTTTGCAGAGTGTTTTTCTAAATGCTGCGTGTGTTGTCAAACTGATGAAGATGTTTTTCTTAGCTTGTTTGTGTTTTGTCTTTCTGCATGTGTTTTCTTAAGATGCAGTGCTGTGAGCTCTCAGGGACACCGTACAAAACACTCAAAGCACCAAATAAGGGCGTGGTAGATCAGCAACTTCCTGAGGATTCCATTACAGCCTGTTTCATGTCCCTCCTCTTCTTCTTCTTCTTCTTCTCTTCTGTCAGCAGACTTTTTAAACGCCGCCGCAGAGAATCAAACATGCAGCGGACCTGTGATGAGCCTCTGAACTCAGCAGGGATTCAAACCCTCCACCTTCATGTGACGATGAGATTATAGATATCACAGCTGTGTTAAATCTAATAATTATAGAGCTGTTTATTGCTAGAGTGCGTGTGTGAGTGAAACCTGGTCTACTGTAAAGGTTCTGAAGAGCGCAGAAAGCCAGGTCACCATGAAACTCTTGAAACAGAGTGCTACAGTTCCCACTTTAACATTCAGCATGAGAAAGTTTCCACGTGGACGACTTCCACTCCTCCTCCGTCAGAAGAGAGACTGACCTTCAAGTCTTTGTTCTTTGACCCCTCTGAGGCCCAAACCCAAGCTTCAGTCCAGCTTCGGTTTGGAGAGGGTCTCAGCCGGTGCCGTGGCTGCTGTACTCGAACACGCCCTTCTTGAAGAACGGAGAGAACTCGCAGACGGCGTGTTTGGTGAGACGGAAGCCGCCGTCTGCGTCGGCTCTGAGAGGAGAGCTGGAGGACGACAGCATCACCCGGAAAAGGTTCCTCAGGTACCGCTGCAGGAAACAAAACGCAGCGTCAGTCCTCTACCTGACCCCGGACGTCCTCTCAGGGACTCTGTGATGTCATCAAACGCCTTACCTCCAGCTGGTTCCGGCGCTCGGCGACCATTCGCTCATCCCGGTTCCCGAACAGCTTCTTGGGAGGAAACTCGAGCGCTGCGAGCTGAAGGACGAACATTCAGATCAGTGACTTTACAGAGGAGACCAGGAACCACATGATGACCTTTTCAGGCTTGGACCAGGTCTTAGTTCTGCTGCTATAGGCTTAGACTGACACACTGGGATCCTGTCTTTCCCTCTCTCTCCTCTCTCTGCCTGTCTCTCACTTTAACTCTTCCTGTCCCATTAAAGTTACTAACCATAGACCTTTCTGGAGTCCCTGAGCTCCCTTGTCTCGTAGGTTCCTCTGGATCTCTGCTGGAGATTCCTTTTTTGGGGTCTGTTATTCTTTCTTTCTTTCTTTCTTTCTTTCTTTCTTTCTTTCTTTCTTTCTTTCTTTCTTTCTTTCTTTCTTTCTTTCTTTCTTTCTTTCTTTCTTTCTTTCTTTCTTTCATTCCTTCTTTCTTTCCTTCTTTCATTCTCTTTCCTTCCTTCCTTCCTTCCTCCCTTCATTCTTTCCTTATTTTCTTTCATCCTTTTTCCTTCCTTCCTTCCCTTCTTTCTTTCTTTTCTTCCTTCCTTCCCTTCTCTCTCTTTCCTTCCTTCCTCCCTTCATTCTTTCCTTATTTTCTTTCATCCTTTTTCCTTCCTTCCTTCACTTCTTTCCTTTCTTTCTTTCTTCATCCTTTATGCCTCTTTTCCTCACCCCCTCCTTTCCTTCTATCCTTTCCTTCCCCATTTCTTCTCCTCTTTTTCTTTCTTCTGGTCTCCCTCTCTTCTCTCTTTTCTTAGACCTTTCTGGAGTCCCTGAGCTCCCTTGTCTCGTAGGTTCCTCTGGATCTCTGCTGCTGTGGACGTGGTCCAGACTCCAGCTGCTACAACTACTACTATCCGTCTCCCCACTATCATCTCTCTCTCTCTCTTCATCTCCCTCTATCCCTCTCTCCAACACGGTCTCAGATTCAGATGTGGGTCTAACATGAGTCTGGTCCTGCTGGAGGTTTCTGCCTGTTAAAGGAAGTTTGTCCTTGCCACTGTAACTTGCTAAATGCTGCAAAGTGCTCTGCTCATGGTGGATTAAGATGAGATCAGACTGAGTCCTGTCTGGAAGATGGGTCTAGATCTGATCCTGGTCTTGATGTTGGGTCTTTGTTGATAATAGAAGTTAGAGTACGGTCTAGACCTGCCCCTGTTGTGATTTGGCGCTTTATAAATAAAGATTGATTGACACAGAAACATACAGAGTTGAAAGTTTTCTCACCTCTGGATATTTTAATTTCAGGCTCTTGTGCATTTCCCGAAAGCGACTGTAACGTCTGAACACAGTCCACATCTCGTCCATCACAGTGATCTGAACACAGACACACAGAGTCATTCACAGGGAACTATCACAGGGGTCTAAAGATCAGACAAACACACTCAGAGGACCAGAGATCAGTCCTGTGTCAAACTCAAACTCTCTGTCGTCTCCTTTCTTTTGTTCATCACATCACGAAGGAAAGCCAAGGAAAAGAAAGCTGAGGAGAGGAAAGGAGAGGAAATGAGTGCTAAGGGAAGGAAGGAAAGGAAAGGAAAAGAGAGCTGAGGAAAGGAAAGGAGAGGAAATGAGTGCTAAGGGAAGGAAGGAAAGGAAAGGAAAGCTGAGGAAAGGAAATGAGAGGAAATGAGTGCTAAGGGAAGGAAGGAAAGGAAAAGAAAGCTGAGGAAAGGAAAGGAGAGGAAATGAGTGCTAAGGGAAGGAAAGGAAAGGAAAAGAAAGCTGAGGAAAGGAAAGGAGAGGAAATGAGTGCTAAGGGAAGGAAAGGAAAGGAAAAGAAAGCTGAGGAAAGGAAAGGAGAGGAAATGAGTGCTAAGGGAAGGAAAGGAAAGGAAAAGAAAGCTGAGGAAAGGAAAGGAGAGGAAATGAGTGCTAAGGGAAGGAAAGGAAAGGAAAAGAAAGCTGAGGAAAGGAAATGAGCACTAAGGGAAGGAAAGGAGACAAAATGAGCGCTAAGGGAAGGAAAGGAGACAAAATGAGTGCTAAGGAAAGGAAAGGAGAGGAAATGAGTGCTAAGGGAAGGAAAGGAAAGCCAAGGAAAAGAAAGCTGGGAAAGGAAAGGAGAGGAAATGAGTGCTAAGGGAAAGAAGGAAAGGAAAGGAAAGCTGAGGAAAGGAAATGAGAGGAAATGAGTGCTAAGGGAAGGAAGGAAAGGAAAAGAAAGCTGAGGAAAGGAAATGAGAGGAAATGAGTGCTAAGGGAAGGAAAGGAGACAAAATGAGCGCTAAGGGAAGGAAAGGAGACAAAATGAGTGCTAAGGAAAGGAAAGGAGAGGAAATGAGTGCTAAGGGAAGGAAAGGAAAGCCAAGGAAAAGAAAGCTGAGGAAAGGAAAGGAGAGGAAATGAGTGCTAAGGGAAGGAAGGAAAGGAAAGGAGTGCTAAGGAAAGGAAATGAGAGGAAATGAGTGCTAAGGGAAGGAAGGAAAGGAAAAGAAAGCTGAGGAAAGGAAATGAGAGGAAATGAGTGCTAAGGGAAGGAAAGGAAAGGAAAAGAAAGCCGAGGAAAGGAAATGAGAGGAAATGAGTGCTAAGGGAAGGAAGGAAAGGAAAGGAAAAGAGAGCTGAGGAAAGGAAATGAGCACTAAGGGAAGGAAAGGAGACAAAATGAGCGCTAAGGGAAGGAAAGGAGACAAAATGAGTGCTAAGGGAAGGAAAGGACAGGAAATGAGTGCTAAGGGAAGGAAAGGAAAGGAAATGAAAAGAAAGCTGAGAAAAGGAAATGAGCACTAAGGGAAGGAAAGGAGACAAAATGAGCGCTAAGGGAAGGAAAGGAAAGGAAATGAAAAGAAAGCTGAGGAAAGGAAATGAGTGCTAAGGAAAGGAAAGGAGAGGAAATGAGCGCTAAGGGAAGGAAAGGAATGGAAAAGAAAGCTGAGGAAAGGAAATGATCGCTAAGGAAAGGAGACAAAATGAGCACTAAGGGAAGGAAAGGAAAGGAAATGAGCACCAGAACGCAATGCAGCAGATCCAGTGGAAGTTAACACATTGACTAAAATAGAAACCGATCAGATCCGGAGCTGAGACGGATCAGAGACGGATCAGAGACAGATCTGGTGTAATGTGGGCGAAACTCTGCTGTGTAGATGTCCATCCTAACATGAGACCTAATGAGGGCTGCTTGACTTTTGGAGACAGCTTCAAGTGGATACTCAAGGAACTGCAGTTTTTGCACTTCCTTATTGACTTCATTTTTCAACACCAGAGGTTCAAACTGATCGACTTCTTTGATTTTAATTCAGAACATGACGCCTCTGAACTCGTTGTCTGAGTGAAAGTTTACCACCCCGATGTGACTTTGTGTTGAAGTGTTTAACATTTAATAAGTAAAGATATATTTGATCACATTTAAAAAAAGAGAGAGAGAGAGAACAGATGTGGTTAGAAAAGACTAGAGAACTCACCTTGACCTCAAACTCAAAGTGCTCGTCCTTCCCCTGCCCCCGGAGGACGTATCGAGGAATGCTAATTTTAACGGGCTCCAGAAGGCCGTCGGAGCTCGTCCCCAGAGGACGGGAGACCAGGTGCTGCGGAGGAAGTCCCCGGGTCACGGGAAGGGGGAAAAGGTAAGATAGGAGAAGAGGGAGAAGGTGAAGAGTAAAGGGTCGACTCAGAAGATTCACAACAGACGTCTTCAATCAAAATCTGCATTTCAGCGAGACGGATTTCAAAATAAAATCAGACGGGAAGCAAAGTTCAATCTTTATTTCCAAATGAATTTCTCACTGTGATCCATCATTAGGAACATTTAACAGGTCAAATATATATTATACACATTTGGTAAGTCATCATCATACAGAGAGTTTTTCATCCTCAGCAGCTGCAGAGTTTAAAATCATACCGTGTTAAAGTGAATTATTAATCTCCCTTTGATTCAAACAACAACAACATGATTAAAACAACATCCAGTTTTTACCCCAGGCCCTCATTTGATTTATTCTGGGGTCCAGAATGACGACAACAGGCTGTAAGGCTGCAACTTGATCCTTTGGGGGAAAGAGTAAGACCGCTTGTTTCGTGGAGGTTTTGCTCCAGAACTGACGGTGGAACAGTTTTCTTCAAATCCACCACACATTCACAAGAAGGGTTATTTTTGCCAGGCAGAGGACGGGGGTTGTTGGTGTGCTGCTGCCTCGTTTGGTTTAAAAGAAGAGACAGAAGTTATGTTGTCAGAAAGAAAACCCCAAGCCTCTTTAGTGGACTTCATCAGATCTGGTACTGTTCCCCTCAAAGGTTACATTGCAGCCATGACGGCCTGTTCCAAAGCTGCTGGTTGAATCAACCTACTGGAGTAACTTTGAGGTCATGAGGACCTCAAAGTATGACAAACACATAGAGCCTGGGTTCAAACCAGAGTCCGCTGTACCTGT
>NW_023260096.1:0-63874 GCF_009762535.1 Notolabrus celidotus
AAATATACCTGCTTAATCGTAATATTCATCCTGCTAAGTAGTCGATATAAAACAAAGCAAATGTCACGTTTTTTTATTTGAGTTACCGTAAACTCTGAAAAAATCGCACTGGTGTAAAGACGCACTCTGTATTTGAAGATCTCTCAGAGGTTTAAAAATATGTAAACTGTCTTCCTGCATGGCGATGTCTATTATGATCAGCGATGTCTACAACGTGGAGTTTCTGTGCAGCTTGTTCCGTTTGTTTTCACTATCGGGAGTTTGGACTCCTACTAGCTAGAGCAGGGGTTCTCAAACTTTTTGGAGCCAGGGACCCCTTACAGGTGAGAAAATTGTCCATGGGCCCCTCAAAATTGTAACACAGATTAAGAACATTAGTGATGTGTCATGATCAAAAGCTGTGGCTCTGAGAGACGATGCTTTATAGTGAATCAGAAGAGCCGGCTCGCATCAAGAGAGAGCCGGCACCCAGTTTTTTCCTTTCGCTGCTTAGCTCTCACAGTGCTCAGCCCCAGCTCTGCTCACACCAGAACTTTGTTTTGATTGGTCAGCATGGCGGCCATGCAGCCAATCATATGTGAGGATATAGGATACAGGTGATGGAGGGGAGGCTGTGTATCCTGGCTTCATCTGTTCCTTCAGAGAGAGTCTTCTTGAAAACAGGGCAAATACTCACTGTGAGGAGAAATCGGATCAGCCCATCCAAGCTGAGGCATCTGATTTTTCTCAATGCCAACCTGAGGACATTAATAATGTTTGCTTGAGTTTGGTTCTGGTTCTGTTTGCTCGAGTTTGGTTCTGGTTATGTTTGCTTGAGTTGGTTCTGTTTCTGTTTACCTGAGTTGGTTCTGGTTCTGTTTGCTTGAGATTGGTTCTGGTTTTGGTTCAGTTTGCTTGAGTTCTGTTCTGGTTCGGTTCTGGTTCGGTTCTGGTATGGTTCTGGTTCAGTTCTGTTCTGGTTCGATTCTGGTTCGGTTCTGGTTCGGTTCTGGTTCGTTTCTGGTATGGTTTTGGTTGGGTTCCGGTTCGGTTCTGGTTCAGTTCTAGTTTGGTTCTGGTTCGGTTCTGGTTCGGTTCTGATTCCGTCTGGTTCGGTTCTGGTCTGGTTCGGTTCTGGTTCTGGTTCTGGTTCGGTTCTGGTTCGGTTCTGGTTCGGTTCGGTTCCGATTCGGGTCTGGTTCGGTTCTGGTTCGGGTTCGGTTCTGGTTGGGTTTGATTCTGGTTCTGTTTGCATGAGTTTGGTTCTGGTTCTGTATGCTTAAGTTTAGTTCTGGTTCGAAACCTAACCCTAATCCTAACCCTAATCCTAATCCTATTCCTAACCCTAATCCTAATCCTAACCCTAATCCTAACCCTAATCCTAACCCTAATCCTAATCCTAATCCTAACCCTAACCCTAACCACAATCCTAATCCTAACCCTAATCTTAACTCTAACCCTAATCATAATCATAATCATAATCATAACCATAACCCTAACCCTAACCCCAACCCTAACCCTAATCACAACCCTAACCCCAACCCTAACCCTAATCATAACCCTAACCCCAACCCTAACCCTAATCACAACCCTAACCCCAACCCTAACCCCAACCCTAACCCTGATCATAATCATAACCATAACCCTAATCACAACCCTAACCCTAATCACAACCCTAACCCTGATCACAACCCTAATCACAACCCTAACCCTAATCACAACCCTAACCCTAATCACAACCCAAACCCTAACCCTAACCTTAATCACAAGCCAAACCCTAACCCTAACCTTAATCACAACCCTAATCCTAACCCTAACCCTAACCCCAACCCAAACCCTAATCCTAAGCCCAACCCTAATCACAACCCTAACCCCAACCCTAACCCTAACCCCAACCCTAACCCTAATCATAATCATAACCATAATCACAACCCTAACCCTAACCCTAATCACAACCCTAACCCTAACCCGAATCACAACCCTAACCCGAATCACAACCCTAACCCTAATCACAACCCTAACCCCAACCCTAATCCTAACCCTAATCACAATCCTAACCCTAATCATAATCATAATCCTAACCCTAACCCTAATCATAACCATAACCATAACCCTAACCCTAATCACAACCCTAACCACAACCCTAACCCTAATCACAACCCTAACCCCAACCCTAACCCTAATCACAACCCTAACCCTAATCACAATCCTAACCCTAATCACAACCCTAACCATAACCCTAATCGCAACCCTAACCCTAATCACAACCCTAACCCTAACCCTTATCACAACCCTAACCCTAATCACAACCCTTACCCTTACCCTAACCTTAATCCCAACCCTAACCTTAATCCCAACCCTAACCCTAGGATCAGGGTGAGAATGATTTTGTAACAGAATAAATGCACACAATTGGGCAATTATAAGGCTTCTCATAAAAACACTGTATGTAAAAGGGTTTTCAACACAAACCATTAGTTTTTGCAAAATTAAGGTAAAACATACGGCTACAAAAGATCCTAAATTAAGAGCCGTTCGGGAGTCGAAAGAGCCGGCTCTTCTTTGGGGACCGAGTCAAAAGAGCCGGCTCTCTGAAAAGAGCCCAACTTCCCATCACTAAAGCACATGCTTACTACCATTTGCACTCTTAGTTTCCCTTGGAACTATTTGTATTGTAAAACGTATCAATGTAAATACTTCAGACCTGTACCATAGTGATAAACAGATAACACTTCAATTTGAATTAAGTAAATACCACTTGTATACTTTAAAACAGAGGGTCATTTCATTCCTTGTGGACTCAACATGACAGCATTTATACTTGTCAAGTAATTGATCTTAAACACTTTCAGAAAATTAACAGTAGTAAGACTCACATATCCCTTCGAGCCACCAAAGGGTATCATAACAACGGTGTATGCTGTTTTGTAATGACACAGCACAATTTTATGATTTACTAAATGTATTCAAATTATTTCACGGACCCCCATGCTATGGTTCGCAGACCCCCAACTGAGCTAGAGTACGGTAATTGAGCCATGATCATGACAGTATTTGCTGATAGAGAGGGATTTTATTGCTCTTTGTGGTGACAGACAAATAATACTCTGATTTGGCTTACTTGACAAGAGAGGAACACTTGTTTCTTAGTTGTCTAAAAGTTGTCCAGTCATTTGCAGAACCTGTTGTCCTGGCCTTGGCCCAGGCCCGGTTTTGTGCACAAATAGTTTCTGCTAATTCAAGGGGGGACCAAGGATTATCACGTCCCTTGATTCTGTATCTTTTAAAAGGTGCATGTCTATTTCAAATCTGCATAAAACTATCATTAAGAAAAGTCCAAGCTCAGGGATATGCTCTATTCTGACAAGTCATGATAAAATGCCTGTTCATTAAAATGTTTAAGGTCCCTCCTAATAATTACCCGTGGTTTTAATTTAGGGATTTTAGTGTTCCTGTTTACAGCAATAGCACAATGGTCACTTATGTCATTGCATAAAACACCAACTGCCGGAAATTTATGAGGCACATTTGTCGGGATCAAATCAATTAGGGTGGATTTCTCAGGGTGTGTTTGATTTGGACGAGTTGGTGAATGTATTAACTGAGTGAAATTGACAGAGTCACAAAAAGACTTAAAATCACCAGATACTGACTTTAGCCAAACCCAGTTAAGATCATCAGCTAGTACAATTTCACTGTAATTCTGTTTGGATAGAAGTTCTATCAAATACTGCAGTGCTTCTTTCAAGGCAGATGGAGGCCTATAACACTCAACTAAAGTTATACAGAAGTCCTTAGACACTTCTAAGTTTAGTACCAGAAATTCCAGCTGTTTGGAGATTGATTGGAATTATCTTAACTTGAAACTTTAATTTTACAAAAATGGCAACACCACCACCTATTTTTAAAGTCTGTCTGCACGGTGAGCATTATACCCATCAGTGTTGATGACATTATATGTAACAGATTTTGTCAGCCGTGTTTCAGATAAGACAAAAAATACAGCATCTGTTGATTTAACCCATATTCTAAGCACATCCATCCATTTTTATATTCATTAAACCAACATGTTCATATTTAACCAAAGAGCGACCCCTTGTTTGATACTTTGCACAACATTATATTAAGCTTTTTAAATGGTGAATCAAGTAGTTTTAACTCAAACCAACATATTTATATCATATTTTATGTATTTATTTCATGTCCTCTTGATGCTTTTCCAGTAAATAAAATGTTCCTCCTAAGACGCCCCTCCAGTGAATACAATGTTTTTTTGAAAATCCCTCTCAGCTCGCCTTTCAATTGATAAAATGTGATGAAGAGCATTATTTGAACTTTGACTTGATTTTATGTGTTTGGTTATTATGCAAGGTAATTGATGTACTTAAAAGTGGGAGTTCTCCTTTAACAAAATTACATTTTCACCTCAAATTGATCCACAAATGTTCAATGAAATGTAGAGAATGAAGCTTTAGCAGCTCAAACTTTCCTGGAGTACAAACCACAGACCTGTCTCTTATTATTTGTGCCTCAGTATGTTAAAAAGAACCCTAAACTGTGGTTATCAGAGCTTTGAAAAACTGTTCTAGTTCTGTAATCTCCAGGCTACCTTACTGCCCAGGTTTTCCATCTACAGATTTTACTAGCTCACCCTTTAGCAGTCTAGTGGCTATTTTACTTTACAAAAACAAAACTCAAATCAAATCCGTCCACGCGGCACGGGGAGGGTGGATCGTACATGGGGTCCAAAGATTGCCAATGTCCAGCCAAGTATGCTGTTTCTTTGGTGGTTTATTGAACAACAAAAAAGGGCTTCTTTCAAACAACAGGTAGCGTCTTTGTGCTCTCACATATCCCGGTAAAAAAACATTCACATCCTATCTTACCTGCCCATCTATATACATGTCACCCTGTGCAAAACTATCAACTTACAAAAGTGAGTAACAAAATATATTTACCCCAAGAGCCACTGCTTCTATTGTACTACTAATACTAATAGGTGATGCTGCCACAGGGTCAAATCCATATCTCAGACAGTTTGTAATTGTCCTGATAGTTTCAGTATTTCAAGTTTAAATTGATTTCCTGAAATTTGAAAAACTGAGCAGAGCGGACGAGTCAAAGTTGGATTAAATTGCCTAAAAGCTGTCTGGCTGCTTGTTTAATCCATAAAGGAGATTTACCATTTAATCTCAGTGATAACATACATAACCCTTCTTCTGGAGCCACTCTCAGGCTAAGCTCCACGTTTTTTCTACTCTCCTGTCTGACCTGTATCTGTGTGCTGGTTAAAATTCTGCTGTTTTTACACCTTTTAATGATAATAAACTTCAGTTTGTTCTCTTCTGAAGAGCTTATTATCTGCTCCATGTGACACCTGCCTGTTCAAACAGGCCCTGTGACTCTGCTGTTCATGAACCTGTTCAGATGCATTAGATTTAGTGAACCTGATGATTTATTACTTCAGAAGCTTCATGTTAACCCAACATCAGTGAGGCTGAAGGATCTCACAGAACACCAGATAATTTCTCATGTTTGACTTTTGTTTTATTTTATTGAACTGAACATCACAATGAAGTGAAGTGGAGAAAGTCTGGAGCTGAAGCAGGTGCAGAGTGTTTAGTGGACTGCTTCATCATCAAACTGGTTGTGTGATGTCGCCTTTGTGTAGTTTGACTGACATCATCTCTGAGTAGAACCAGAGACCCAGGAAGAGTCCTTCACTTTGAAATCAAAAACACGTCATGAGCACGTCAGTGTCTCCAGACCTCATGGTGTCACAGAAAAGCACAAACATTTTACTTCAAAGAAGAATAAATATACATTTTAAATTCTGCTCACTGGAAGCCTCTGCTCTCCATCTCGTGGTCGGTCATCTCTCTCATCTCATCAGGAGGAAACTTTTCTTCTTCTCTCGTCAAGGAAACATCTGGATCAACATCAGGAGCAAAAGTCTCTGAAATTAAAAAAATACACATAAAACATATTTGGATGAAAAACATGATCATATTCATCAATGAAAATGCAGCATTGTTAGTCTAACTTTCCTTTTTCACATCATGTGAACGGCAGCAGCTCTGGTGGTGGAGGAAGAGTGAATGAACAGTTAACACTAACAGTTGTGTTTCTTTGTCCGATTATAGTCATCACTAGAGTTAGTCAGAAGATAGAAATTTAAAGTGCTTTCAAAGTGCCAACGGATAAGATGACTACATCAGCTGCCTAACTCCCTGAATGCTCAGCCTTTAAATGTGGGAATGCTCCTTTAAATCTTATTATTATTCCTCTGTACTTAAACAACCTTCAACATAATGCATAAATAACCACAGCCATAAATAATTAAAGGTCTTAACAGCACTAATAATTATAGACTTCTCTTAAAATATCAAATGGCACCCAGAGTTACATCTGCTCAGATTAATGGGCTGACTTTTGAATAAGTTCATTCTTACCTTTTCTCAGTCTCATCTTGTCAGATATACTTACCTTTCTCATCCATATAAAAGGATTGTTTGTAGTTTACCTCTGCAAGTTGTTGATCTGATCTGCAGGTTCTTCTGTTCCATATAAAAATGACTCTCACCTCCAGTCTGCTGATGTAAAGCAGACCAGGTGGTTCTGGTTCCTGTGTTCTGAGGAGAGGATGTTTGGTTTCTTCTCGTTTCTGCAGATTTTCTTTTCTTCTACTCTCTCCCTGTGTGGTCCAGTCACGGCTCCGTCAGTAAGAGTCTCATACACTGTGACCAAGGAGATTGAGTCCATCCGAAGACATAACCAGGGCCACTTCTGTCCTCTCCAGCCCCGCCAGACGCAAAGGCTACATGCACGGTGGAGGTCGACAACCCTGCCAGACGCAAAGGCTACCTGAGATCTAAGAGGCCCTGCCAGACACAGAGACCTGCCCCCAGGATCAAAGAAAGAAAAGTCCATCCAGCCGCCATGCAAAAGAAAGTGGAGATGGAATAAATGGGCCCCCGGTGCAAGACGCTACCTCGGGGTCTTCAGCCCTGCCAGACGCAAGGGCTGTCCCTGGAATCACTGGTCCTGCCAGACGCAGAGGCCAGGCGTCAGTGGACTAAGAAAGGGTCACTGCAGCATCTTTCAGAGAGAAACCTACAAGTGGTGAGGAGGAGAGACAGCATGATTCGCAGTCACTGTCATCTGACCTCCTAGCAGCAGGCCCCTCGTCCTCCTCATCTTCTTGGAGGAGCTGAGACAAGAAGTGGAGGGAGATGCAGGGTCTTCTTCCACAGGGCCATCACTGCAGAAGAGCTCTGCTCACTCTTCATGAGCCCAGGGCCAGAGGGTCTCTGGCTCCACCTGAGGGATCTGAAACTCAGAGGCTTCGTCAGCTTCGTAAGAAGGAAGAAGAGGGTAAGCAAAAAAAAGAAGATTGAGGAAACCAAAAGTAAGAATATAGTCAGCAATGTAGAGGTTAGCATAATGAGCAGCATAGAGGTTAGCGTAACGAGCAGCAGAGTGGTCAGCAGAAGCAGCAGTGTAGAGGTTAGCATAAGCAGCAGTGTAGAGGTTAGCATATTGAGCGGCGTACAGGTTAGCATAATAATCAGCATAGAGGTTAGCATAATCAGCGGCATAGAGGTTAGCATAATGAGCAGCGTAGTGGTTAGAATATTGAGCATCGTAGAGGTTATCATAAACAGTAGCATAGTGGTTAGCATAGGCAGCGGCATAGAGGTTAGCATAAACAGCAGCATAGTGATTAGCATAAGCAGCAGCATAGAGGTTAGCATAAACAGCAGCGTTAGGGTTAGCATAAGCAGCAGTATAGGGGTTAGCATGAGCAGCAGCATAGGGGTTAGCAGGAACAGGAACAGGATAAGCAAGAGGAGCAGCAGAAGCAGGACCCTCAGGCAGCAGAGGAGGAGAGTGAGGTCTGGCATCCTCCTCTCTCTCCTCCTCTCCTCGGCTGTCAGGTCGCTCAAACCTGTCAGGAGCGTCGGCACCTCCATCGTCTCCGCGAGGCCCGGCCACCTGCAGCTCCTCCTCATCGTCCAGACCGACAACGTCAATCTCCTCTTCATCTGTGAGAAACAAAGCAGGACGTGTTCAGAGACAAATACAGTGACTCCACCTTGAATCAGGAGATCGCATGACACAAAGAAACACTCTGTGTGCAGAACAAACACAACATCGTGTGATTCAGTCTTTGTCTGCTCCTCTCCAGTAAACCTGGGAGCACCATCATCCTATTCACCTCCTCCATCAGGTCTGTGAGGCTCCTCCTCATCGTCCAGACCCACGACGTCGATCTCCTCCTCCTCCTCTTCCTCAGCAGGGGGCGGTGGAGGATCCTCGGAGAAGTTGCTCCTGGGCCAGTAGAGTCCCTCTGAGGGTGAAAGGTTCACATATTGCACACTTAGACTCATGCATTTATTTATATATTATAGATTAATATGGTGTAAGGCTGTAATGTATTGTTGTTGCTGTTACACAGCAAAGCAGTCGAGACTTTTTAGAGTTCATTTCTTAACAACACCCCATCTCACTTTAAAATGAGAAACCTTTTTGTTGCTCCATTAAAAACAACTCCACCAATGCTTCAGTGAGGTTGAACCAGTGGTGGACAGTAACAAAGTAAATGTACTAACTTGTGTACATGTTTTGAGTATCTGTACTTTACTTGAGTATTATTTTTTGGGGGCAAACTTATTTCTTTCACTACATTTAAAGACAAATATCATACTTTTACTCCACAGTATTTCTTTCAATGCTCTAGTTACTCACTACTTTTGCTTTGAAATCAGCTGATGAGTTTTATTTTCTGAAATCAGATCCCAAAGACCGTAAACTGTTCCTGTACTTGTGTTTGGTTTGTCTCAGTGGTGTAGCCGTACCTCGGTTGAGCGTAGATCAGATCTAACGTTATTCAGATCAGTCCGTTCATTTAGTCGTTTTAACGATGGCTATGACTGAGAAGGATGATGATTCTCTACCTGAGCACTAGGCTATATTTTAAACCCTCGTTTGAGGAATTTAAATAAATAATGATTGTTTGTATTGTTGTAAATCTCTGATCTGTTTACCACACAAACTTCATCACAGCCTACAAAACATCAGCATCTAACCTGAGAAAGCATGTGGAGGTCTGTAGCTAACACACATGTTTAATTCCAGATGAACATTTGAAACTTTTCTGTGCTTGGAGTAACTTAGTTTATATTTCATGGTTTACTTTTTAGATATGAAATCATGTTTCTAGATAAACAGAACATAGCAGAATGTACACCCATGCATTCTTGACTGCACTCATGCTTTGTGCAAATAATAATAATAATAATAATAATAATAATAATAATAATAATAAAATTTGACTGAACAACTTTCACTTGTATTGGAGTAATGTTTGACCAGGAGGATCTATACTTTGACTCAAATAATGAACCTGTGTACTTTGTCAACCACAGGGTTGAACACACATGTAGGAACTATTAAACTGTGAAACACCTTTCAGTATGAACACAACATGTCTGGTAGATGTCTGAACCCATCAGATCTGGTTTTAAATACAGTAACAGTTTATTTCACTTCATCTCCTTCACTCAGACCACACTGAGCTGATGCTGTTTTGACTCTTTAATTCTGCTTCATTTATCTTCTAATATTTGTACTGACAGACTGAGAAAGCTCTCATTAAATCAAACTCAGACACAGGAGTGAGTTTGATAACATCTGCACATTCTGACTTCACCTCCCTGAAGGTTCTATCATCTCCATGGTGACACAGAAACACTGATTTTAAGCATTATTTAAAAAACACCTCAGTCGCCATCTTTGATTTACTGAAATTAAACGATAAACGTTGAATATTTATTGTATTAAAGGACAATAACAACAATTCAAAGCACCACAGCAGTGTTCACGTGTATCCATTTCCCGGGAAAACCGTAGAGTCCTAAAATATTAGTATGAAGCTATTTTACACCAACAAAGATCGTCTGTGTGGACCTCTGTCAAATCACTTATTTCCTAAACACTTCGATTAAATGTCACATTTTTAGCATCAAACAGACTTAAACTCAGCATTTATTTTATAACAGAGCATGTTCTAACTATCTAATACATCATTTTCACGAATAAAACCTGAAATATTTGAAGATATCTTACCAGCGAAGTAGTGAAACCACCATGTGTCTCTGGCCCGCAGATACCCCTCCATGAAGAGTCCGTAGAACAACTGAAGGTTATTAAAAGTTTTCTCCTCGAGGTTTCCTCCGGTCAAGATCTCCAAAAAAAGCTTTTCAGTAGATCACTTTTCCAAAAGGTTCAGTTTCCAGCAGACAGATTTTGCACGGGGTTACCTCCGGTCAAGTCCAGGTGCAAAAGAGGATTCTCTAAAGGCCCGACGCTCTGAGGTCACCTCGGGTCACGTCACCGTTTGGTTCCCATGGCAGCCACTGACAGAATATGGGTGGCATTAATTATTGCTCCTCTGTGTTATTAGTAATGATGTGAGTGATCTCACATTGTCTCTTTAGAGTGAGGGACACACTGCAGAACCTGAATTTGAACACTTATTACATTAAACTGCAGAGACAAACTCGCTCTCCTTATTCTCCACTTTACTTTTATTAATAGTAGTACAATAACTACCTCCACTCTCTGTGCAATATTCGTTATTCGTTTTTTATTATTTATTAATTTCAACCCTGCACTGATATCTTGTCTTACCCTTTTTGTCTTATCTTTGTTTTCTTGTTTTCTTTGTGCAACATCTACCTCTTGTGTTGTTATATATTGCGTGTGCACTTTAAAGGAGCTGCTCTCCCAAATCTCATTCGTACTATATGTACAATGACAAAGGCTTTCAATTCAATTCAATTCAATTCAATTCAATTCAATTCAATTAAATATGGCTTTTGTAACCGAGCCACACACTTAAGACAGAAAAATTAAGTGTTTTGTAAACAGTAAAAATTGTAAATCAGTGCTTGAAAACCGGAAACTTCATAATGCGCGTTATTATCTTATTATTTTGGCTGAGGCGCGCGCCTCAGACCTCTCCATATTCACAAAAGAAACTCCACAATATACTCTATTAAGCCATTAGCTGCAGGGGCTTGCTCCAATAATTTTATTTATTTTTTAATGCTAAGCGCGCAATTTTACGCACGGCCTGCACAATATTTGAACCGCTCCATCATAATCTAAATCAAAAGGATGTAGAGTTCTTAATATGACTGAAATGTCAAATACTTCAATGTTATCCAAGAGGAATTTAGATCTGCAGCAGCCATCCGGGCTCAAAAAAAGAACATTAAGTCCATCAGAAACAGAAACATAAATTCCACAGCTGAAGTGAAAACAAAGATCCTCCTGCAAAGCAACACAGCAAAGACTGAAAGCAACACAGCAAAGGCAGTTGAAAGCGCTGTGCTGTGGCAGCGGGTAAAATAAAGTGATTACTATCAGTTATCATTTATCAAGGTGTGGTGAGATGTCTCTCCCTCCCTGCCACTGCACGGCACTGTGCCAGCTCACAGTCGCGTTGATGACTGGACGCACTGATGTACAGGCGTGTGGCCGGGCCTCACTCTCGCTCACCTTCCAGGTGGCTACAGCCTGACGTGGCAAAGCAATCGTTTGGCGTGTTTGCTGTTGTGGCTCACGCTACCTTCATACAGGTAATGCGCGCTCCTCTTTCACTGTGAAGCGCGTAATGTGCCGTTGGTGACGCGCTCATTCATTGGTGCTCAGCTGGAGCCGTAAGGAGCAGTTCGCTCGGCTGGAGGCTTGTTTGGGTTCGGTCACGTGTTCGCTGGGTTAGTCTGCGTTTTCTACCTTTTTATCAAGTTTATATCTCGCTCCACTTCTAGCTGGTTAATTGGGTTTTAACGCTGCATTGCTTGAGCCTCTGCGGCCCTCCTCCCTCTGGTGGTCCGAGGCTGTGCTGCACGTTGACGGTGGTATCCGAAGTCTTTTTAGATTGTCACACATCCTCAGTATTTAATGTTTATTAAATAATCTGTTATACATTGTCCCTTAGAGGCCCTGGTTATGTCGTGGCCTGCTATTACTCCCTGACTACTGTTGTGTCTCTTTAGAAGAATAAATAAGTCACCATCTGATACAGCAGCAGCCATAGTGAAGCAGTTATAAGTTGTTCATGTCAAAGATACTGCATTCAAACATGTCCCCTAAAGTTTATTGTCTTCATCCCCATCCAGACAGACGTTTCTATGGAGAGCCAGTAGACCTTTAGAGTTTGCAGAGAACAGACACCTCCCACCGAGCAGCTTTTCTCCCTTGTCCAATGCGATCCTGGAAAACGTGTGGTAAACACATCCACTGTGCAGTGAAGCAACACCAGAGAACAAGTCACTGTAGTCATGCCACTCTGCATGCAGGCTGATATGATGAACATTCAGGTCCAAGTCTTGAGTCCTAGTCCAGGTAAACAGACTTGAACCTGCACCCCTGTGGTCCTCTTTGTTTGGAGTCATGGAGGATGACACAGCGTTGCATTAAGCACTAAGCTTTCCTCAAGTATGTAGATATTATTTTGTTTATTATGTGTAAAGCATTCCTCTCAGATCATCAGATGACTTTGTTAATTCTATATTTGTTGTTCTATAATGATGAAAGATGTTGCTATACTTCATGACATAATATGAGCTGCATCAGTTGTTTGACAGCATTAAAGATCAAACATCATTCAGAGTCAACTATCAACAGAGGATTTCTCTTCCTGAAGTGAACAGCTGTTCATCAGACTACCTCACCATAAACAGCTGCTACACACACAAGATGTTGATACATGTGATTGGGGATCAATACATTCATTTCTTCACTCTTCTATTTATTGTAACATGAAACAAGTCTGAGTGAAGAGGCCTCTGGCCTCTGAACTCTGCGGAACAAATGTAATATCATGTAGTGTATATGATATAATGACACACAGTGTTGATGTGATATATTCTCCGTAGTGGATTCTGGTAGAAACACTGCTGGATCCTCCTACAAACACCTTCACAGAGAAAACCCTAACCACAGTTAGAAATGTTTCACACACAACAACAGGAAGTTCACTTTGAGAGTCTTACCTTTCATCAGCACTCATCTCTCCAGCTTTAAACTCAATGAATCAACCCAGAGACACGTCACTCTTTAAGGACACACAGCTGGGTCCAGGTCCAGGAGAGTCTGGTCTCTCATGTTGGACTCTGACAGAATCACAAACACTGATGAACAAACATGAACTCTGAGAAACTTCCAGGTTTCAGTGCTGCTGAAATTTACTACAAACTTTTATAATGTTTGATTCTGATAAAAACGCTGTGACCGATTACTTTTGATGATCAGACTGACGTCCATCTTTGAATTCAATAGAAAGACCCTTAGACCAATCACTCTTTAAGGACACACAGCTGGGTCCAGGTCCAGGTGCAGGAGAGTCTGGTACATGCTGCTGCTCTGGTCTTCAACAGACACACATAGACACACACACACACACACACACACACACACACACACACACACACACACACACACACACACACACACACACACACACACACACGAGCGCATGCACACACAAATTGCATGCATATATTCAGACTTCTGTCATCGGTATAATGTATCGTTACTGTAGTTACACCTCACACCTTAGTTGGCTGTGGTTACATGTGGTTCACTTTCTCTTGATGTGAAGACCTTGCAGTACCTCATGCCTGCCAGTGGGTGGTGCTCTCTCTGTACAAACCACAGTGCCATGACTTTCTTGAAATCAATACAGATCATAAACAGAGTTAAATAGATAAGCTATGATGTTTACTATGTTAAACTGTGCCAGAAGCAACCAGACACTTGTGATGGACTAACAAGGTCATAAGTTATTCTGCTCTTCTGATCACTGTGTGATAAAACTGACACCTTTGAGTTTTTCCATGGTTAACAGCACCAGTTGGCAGGTCTATGTATTTAAGGTAAACAGACTCAGACACTGTAAATAGAACCCTTTTTTTTTTACTGTGATAGTAGGTGCAGGTACGCTCACATAGTATGTACTTTGCATACTATACACAATTTTTGAACATGCTATTTTTTGACTTCTGGCTCACTTCGCTTCATAGTTCTAAAATCTAAATAACGTTTAACAATTGTTTTTGTTTTTGTTTTTGCCCAACACTATTCGCCTCCTACATGCTGGTGGTTACTGTGATGTTCGTTCAATGAGTGGCATTTTAGAGAACTGCGGTAAGAAGAACAATGGAGGAAGTGCAAAAACAGTTGACTTCAATATTTTAAAATACAACCAGTCGGAAAATGTAATATTTTAAAATACTTCTTTTGACACAGAAAACAGGTCATATTTTATATTTATTGGCATATACTTAAGAGTGTGGGATTATGAGTTTTGGTCCAACACTGGTTATTATATGTAATTCTGCATACTTCAACCTAAACTAAGGTCACTTATAATACCACATGAAAGAGGTACTATTTTGTGCATGTTGACTAAGAACCAAAACCAGGGCGATAAATAAAACTCCCACAGAAAGAGTGAATTCTGCTTGGGTAAGAGGTTAGATTCCACTGTATTCAGAACAGAAGCAGATATAGTATTAGACTGTGTAGAATACCTTGTTTATTTTCAATCATTTAAAAAAATTATAGACAAAAACCAAGACCGTGCACTTCCTCCTCTCTGACCAGACCTGCCAATTTAATGCTGATGGATTTCATCCTTTACTCATGTTTAATTCTTCTGAAACGACAGGGGACAGGATAATATAGTCCATAAGCCTGAGTCATTTCCCCCAGCAGAGTGAAATACAGGTCAGGAGATACACTAGCTCACACTGGAGGAAATGGTGCTGACCTAATTGAGTGAGGTAGTGCTTGCAGCAGGTCAGATTACTTGGAACGATTACAAATGTGTGTATGGCGTGCTTGTGTGTGTACAATAGAAAGTTTCATACTGAAAAATTAGGAACAAGGTCTACATGTTCTTAAACTGTTGACTGTTTGCCTTTTCCATCCTTTTTTAAAAAATTGTCTATATATTTAAATATTCTATATTTGATTAAGCAAATGCTTTCAACCACATTAATTAGGATTAAGGTTAGCAAACCACTTGAAGCAATGTTAGCTATGGCAAACTTATTTAGCTACAACAAGGTCGAGGAGACTGATACAAAGTTAGCTTTGAGCCATTTTTACAAGGAAAACTTGGTCTTGCTACAGCTAATGAATCTAAACAACAAGAGCTAAGGTGGATGGGGTTAGCCTAAGTGGCTAAGAAGCTATGAATTTGAGCTGTCACTTTTTAATTTTCATCACCCAGCTGTCTTACTAATTACCCAGCTGTGTTAAATATTTGATTCTGATAGGATAAAACCCCATAACAACGGTATTTAATTTTCAATAACAAAAGCAACACGATGGGAAATCCTAATCCCTCACCTCACATCAAATCCGGGAATGAGTTCGGCACATTTCACCTCTGCCTGTTGACACTGTGGAAAATACCTTTGTTTTACATTTTCATTAGCATTCTATTTTGGTAAAAATGTTAGTTTAGAGTTACTTGGCAACAATGCAAGAGAAGTCTGGGTAAATACTGACAGGGAAAAGTGGCACAGAACCCTGTCCTGCAAATGTAGATGGACTGTTTATTTAAGGATTTTTCTCGTCTTCTGACCACTAAGTGCTTTTACATAACATATTCACCCATTCACACAGCATTCATACATTTGGCTGCTTTATAGAGCAGTATTCACAATGCTAAAAGAAAAAAGAGAGCTGAACGAGGACAGAAATATCAACATAAATATTCCTACAGAGGTCCCGTCCACCTTGCCTAATGTTACCTTCAATGGGAAAGCTCACTTTAGTGTGAATTATAATACATTAGCAGGCTGTTTTAACTTGAAAAGTTAAGTTAATTTGTCCTGGAAAGGGGACGATAAGAATCTGATGAGAAACATCATTGTCTATGGAAACAGTGACTATATGTTTAGCTCAAATAATACATAATACTAAAATCAACAAAGTTATCTTTGAACAAATATTTTGTGTTAATTTGTTTATATCTAAAGTTGGTAGCCGGGTTAAGTGGGACAATGTATAGTGAATTGGTGGTTGTGCAAATTGGAATCCAGGATTGTGATATAAAGCCAGTCCACTATACATTATATTTTACACAGCAGCATGTTTACAGACACACAACTTCAGAACTTGGCATACAGGGAGCATTTGTTGAAGAAACCCTTATTCTGTTATTGGAAAGATTTTGACAGATTTTTTTGAGGCAGCTTTTTCACCACTAAGGTTTGATTTGTTTGAAAGAGTAAACTGGACTTTTATTTGTTAGAGAGGCTTAAAAACTATGAGATAGTACACATAGTCTTGATACAATCTGTTATTTCTGGTCTGGCTATAATATAATCATAACTTGTTTCTCTTAAAGACATTAAGTGAAAAATATGTTTAATATAGTATCGGTTATATGATTAACATCTGTTACTGATTTAATACTGACAGGTCAAATAGTAAATACTGATTGATTTGTGCTTTAACTGATGTAGTCTGAGGGGGACAGGTCCTACAGTCAGGTCTTAAGTAGGTAAAAACAGAAGCCAATATTCAAAGAAAAACACAGATAAAGATAAAGACCCAGCACTGACGTCATACATGTCATCATTCTTGTGTTTTATTTACAAACTCCCTGCAAGGATTTCCTTTCTTTCTCTCCCTCATATCCTTCTTTCCTGTCTTCTCTCACAGCTGCCTGACAGCATTCAGAGGCACCTTCCTGCTGGTCCCCTCTGTCGATTTGTCCAACAACACTGCTTCTAATTTGTCACATTTATAATGAATGATTCCAAAGTTACCTTCACAGAAGCTTAATCTGTTGACTTCACTTTGTGGAATGAGTAAGTTAAAAACACTTTGTTAAACCCAAAGTGTAGGTTTAACCTTCTGCATATTTATGTTCACTTCCCTTTTTGGATGAAATATATATTCCCTGCTCTGACCTGACACAACTTTTAATCTGTCACAGAGACTTTATGACTTTATTTCTCCCAGCTGAATACTCCTATATATTCTGTCATCTTTACAAGCTATTGTTTAGGTGTTATGATTCAAAACAAGAGTAAAGCTGCTTTTGAGCAGAGATGAGTGATGGCTTGTTGGACATGTTTGGGAAAGCTGGCACCACAGGGACAGACTCAATAACGTGTTTATCTAAGCTCTGAATGGATGTGGCTTTCCTTCCCTCTTACTATGTGAATTTGCTGCCTTTGCTTCAGGACCATGACTTCAAAGAGCTCCTTTCCTCTTCGTAATGTTTGTACACATTTCATTCAGGAGAGGTTTACACGGACTTGACATAATACTCACTGTAGGCATTTGGGAAAGTGTTTTAGGGTGGGAAAGTCAATTAATCATGTAGTAGCTGTTTATACATGATGGATATAATGACTGGGCTTGGATTAGTTTGTTGGCACCGTATACAGTAATGTCTGCGTCAAAATTATAGGACTTAAAGACATCAATCACCCTGCTCCTAATTCATTTTCACCAACTTGCCTGAGGTGTGAGCATTGAGCTGCAAACATATCTTTGTAAATGTCAAAATGAACAAACATTTGAATAAACTTTACTCCTTTTTTATAGTATTGTTTGCAGACTTCTGTTTATGTACTATTTTTCTTCAGTTTTCTGTCGTTTTTATTACCAGTTTTCACAGCATCATAAATCTCTTAGTATTGTAAAACAGCATTATCAATTTAATCCCAGGCTCACAGGAAGAGCTCCTCTGCCCAATCAAAGATCTTCTATTTTGCTGTAATTAACTCATGTGAAGTTCTTTGAGTGATTGTCAGTGCTCTCTGGTACAGCTAAAACAGCATGATGTGGCTTTATGGTTTACAATCTACATGATGGGAAAGCGGTAGTTTAGTAAATCAAAAGGTTGCTGGCCCATTGAATAACAGCTTTTGTGTGTCGATTGCCTTTAATCCTGTGTTAGATGGATCTCATGATATCTTTGTTTCATGCCTTGCATTGTCAATTTGGGGGTGTGTGACCTGATTCGGGACTAGTCGCAGTGCGTGTTGTCAATATGACTATTTTGCTGCTCCCATCCACATTGGAGCCTCTCGATCTTGAATCGTAAATATCAAACATGTTTAATTTTTCAACTGCAGGTTGGACTGCCTCCGACGGAATACCTGCAGTAACCAATGAGAGGAGCAGATAGGGAAGCGTCACCAACCGGATGTTATGTTTTTTTACAGCTCACAAGTACGGGGGAAATGTAAACACAAATGTTTCCAGAGCCAATTGAAATATTGAAATCAAAGACCAGATTGTAGCATTATTTTCACATATTCTTTTCCTCATTTTTTTGTTGCTGCATAGAACACATGACATGACAGCTGCCCTCCATGTTTGTTTTTCTTCTGAAGTCACGTTTGATCACGCAAGCTTCTTTGAGATCACATTACTATGGAATCAATGCCACAAGCGTTAAGTGTGTGGTCTAGTGGTCTTGAAGAATCATCTAGTGTGTGTGTTCAGAGGAATGTGATGCTTAAAATTGGATAGAACTGTTCCTATGTGTGTGGTCTCCTGTGATTTTTAAATTAATGTTAAGATTGTTAAGACAGAATGTTATCTAAAAGTTGTGTGGCTAGCCTAATGCTAATGAAACGTTTTTCCTTTTATGGTTATAAGCAACATTGTCAACATTGTGCTTATTAATTTGAGCCATTCATATAAAAGTCAGGCTGTTATTGTTACTGCGATAACTGGGATGCAATTAAGGTCCAAAATGTTTGCGCTTAATTTTTTCAATAACATTTTACTTTGTCCCTTTTAGCATACCCAAGTTAAGCTCCTGCAGTGTCTTTCCTATGCTGCTGTGATTCTGAATGGCAGATCTCTCTTAAACAACTCCCAATTTGTAATATACACTTTAGTTTTCAAATGGAATTAGAAGATCCCAAAGTACTTTGAGTTTAAGCTACCTCCTTTGAGTTAAGCATACAGGTGCAGCTAATCAGGCTGATGTTAGCGGGCAGCTGAATCACTAAGGGCTGGCAGAGCACTGGTTTAGGTTGTGTGAATAATCACAGACCACATTGTAGCACTTTGAAGCTGTCTCCAACCTGTAATGGTCTCGGACCACACTGGTGTAGCACTGCATCATCTATTTGGGTATTTTATATTGCATCGCATTCCCTTGATTCCAAAACCAAGGCACTGGTAATAATTGCTTTACATTATTAATACTGACTTAAAGACTGTTTTGAAGTGCAAATAATGCTTCAAAATCAAAAATGTGATCAATCACAATTATCTATTGAAATTCAGGGATCAATCAGGATTTAAATAAATCTACTGCCTCATTATCAAAATATTTATACTTACACCTCTATGAAAATTGTATGACACAATCTGACTTCCTGACCAAGAAAAATATTGGAGCAAACAGGTAATAGTTTTGAAACACAAAAACAAGTGATTAATTTCAGTTCTGTTGCTATACTCGTAAAACGTATGTCTGACTTCTTCGGCGTCACCATTTACAAATTTCCTTGCTGTTAAGAATCTTGAAAGCCATGCTTAGAATGATGTCATCATTTTGGTAACCTAAAGCCTGAGGAAAGCTGTTTCTCATTAGCTCTGCTTGGCCTGCTGGTCTTTACAACAGCAGAGTGTCTCTCAGTGTTGAGAGATGACAGTCGCCTGTGCTGCAGACTAATAAATCTGGTAGAGAAATATGTTACCATGTCTGTCAAATAGATTCAAGTATGACACAAACAAGACGCTCATAGGTACAAAACAAAAAGCAGATTTAGTCATCCAACTCTATTTTGATGAAGATGACATTTCATATCAGAGAACACTTCTTCTTCATAAATCAGAAAAGTGCATCTTTGTCTACAGGTGGTGCCAACATCCATAGAAACGGAAAGTTTGATGACAGGAGCTTTAATAATGGGCAATACCTTTTTCTTCTGTTATTCAGCATACATCCAGCAGCAGAGTAAGATGTCTTGTGTTTAAGCCTACTTGCCAAGGCAACTTGAACACTTCCTTGTCTTCCAGCTGGAGCACTTCACTCTGCCTGTTTTCCATTGTGTTTTTACAAAGACTAAAGAGTGTGCTTGGCTGAAGACCTGTACTATATGTTTGTGTGGACATGACTGTAGTGCAGTGCTGTGCACTTACAGACAGGATCAAGTCGGAAGTGGTCAGTCCGCCAACGTACACTGACCATTCAACTCTGCGGATTGGATCCCAGTTTCTTGCAGGACATCAAGTTCAGAGCCATCATGTGATTTCCACTCTCTGAAGTCTTTCATTATACTCTTTTTTTTTGCCTTAAGGTCAATGTAGCTATGCATTACTGCAACCACACAGGATGCACTTGTTGTAGGTTGTGTTTACTATGCATTGTATCTGGACAGAGATGGTTGCATGTATGGGACAGAACAAGCACAGACGCACACCAGGAATTCAGTTCTAACAATAGTTTTTGTTCTGGTGGTTTACGGGTGACATCAGTTCTTTCTTTTTAAGGGAGCGTCTGTAAAGCCTGCTGTTTTGAGCATAGACAGGAAATGAGCACCAGTTTCTATACCTACAAGTCAGTCTGCCCTCTTCTTTGAGTTCTTTCTCTCTCCTTCTTGACTCCCCATTTAACCTCTTACAATTTATTTTAAGTAATGGCCCCTTTTAAATAAATTGAACTTTATTTACCTTACTGCTCATATTTTATTACTAATGAACCACTTCCCCACAAACCAAGTCATCTACAGACCTGTGCCTTTATGTTGAAGTTTTCTTTGTGGGTAAGACATTTTCATAAGACCTCTGGAGCTTCTTTTGTGTCATGCACACAGTGAGCTCCTACTCTCTTTTCCTTTCAAAAATAATTTGGAGGTTGGAAGTAACCTAAACATAAC
Organism: Notolabrus celidotus; assembly: GCF_009762535.1. Taxonomy (NCBI): domain Eukaryota; kingdom Metazoa; phylum Chordata; class Actinopteri; order Labriformes; family Labridae; genus Notolabrus; species Notolabrus celidotus. The sequence continues at coordinate 20,922 of NW_023260096.1, forward strand.
ATCTGGATCTCCCCTCTCTCATTACAGCGCCTCCACCACCTCAGGAGTAGCTGACAGCCAAACAGACCTATAACAGCTGCACCCTTTTTATGTCTCCACTGTAAGTCAAAATGGAGGTGAAGAATAATCCATGCTGGGGGATCTGAGCTTAGATGAAAGTAAAGATATTATCTCATGTGATTATTAAAAGTGAGTGTTCATTGACAGCATGTGAAAGCTTGGAGAAAAGTATTGTTCTGACTTTTTCTTAGAGTTCAGAGCTGCGAGAGCAAATGTTCTTTAATCCAATCCATCAGAAGAATCAAAATATTTTTCTAAAGGTTGAACTGGGACCACATGTCTGTCATGAAGTTAATGGGGCCATGATGCATACTGTGGCCAAGCCATAAGACTTTAAAAAACAAGCATAGTATATAAGCTTTCTTTGACAGTGAGAGCGAGGCTACCACTGAAAACTCATTCTAAATCAGTTGAATCAGCTTTATGACAAATCCTATTTTTGAAGAACTATGAAACAGATTATGTGTATTTAGCAAACAATATCACACATTTAAATTTTGAAATCTCAACATTAAATAATGATTTTTCGTATTGTTAAATATTCCGCATCTAACATGCCCATTTTAAAACCTTGTTGGAAAATAGTGGCAATTAAGTTTAATCAGCATGAAACATTGCAATATGAGAATGCTATTATTAGCAGATATTATATTCACCACAATCAGTCATAAATGACTATTAGTTTTGGCATGATACATTTGACAAATGATTGTGCAAAAAAATATATATATAACAGAAAAAAGTAAAGAAAAACACTTAAAGCTCCTGTAAGGATCTTTCAGCTCGTGTTGATTTTGGCGCCCCCTGTGGAAAAAAACAGTCTTTGCTGACTTTGTCTTGCATGAATGTACGAAGAAACCTCATCCTCCTGTGTTTCAATGGTCGAATGTCTCACTAATCAACAATCTTAGTCTTGGAACATGTGAAGAAAGGCTGAATAAGCACTATCTCTTGATCTGACGTCTAACCCCTACAAGTGGTTTGTTTGCTTTCCTAGTAGAGAGATCAATATTGGATTCAGTCTGTTTCGTAAACAGTTAAAAACTCCTCACAGGAGATTTAAGTTTCCAGAATCAATCTGAACCATTAACAGGGTAAAAAAAAGAAGACAAACAAACATAAAATGAAGACGCCATCCCGCTGCTACTCGGTTATTCCACAGAATGTGACAATTCAACTGATTACCTAGAAGGGGTTCATCCTATGAGGGCCATGACTTCCTTCATAAATGTTATGCAGGCCTATCCTTCTGTTGTGGTGATGTTTCATTTCTGATCAAACCTTTGGACTGAGAGATCAGCATCGTGGTCTGACCAGCAACATCTTAGTGCAGCATGAAATAAAACGACTCACATCCAGTTTTATATTTATTTCAATTACTGATACACACTGTACAAAACAACCAAATGAACAACAAATGCTGGAATGTTGCTGAATGCAGAGGTCAGAGGTGGGCAGAGAGAGAGAGAGAGAGAGAGAGAGAGAGAGAGAGAGAGAGAGAGAGAGAGAGAGAGTGAGAGAGTGAGAGAGTGAGAGAGTGAGAGAGTGAGAGAGTGAGAGAGAGAGAGAGAGAGAGAGAGAGAGAGAGAGAGAGAGAGAGAGAGAGAGAGAGAGAGAGAGAGAGAGAGAGAGAGAGGGAGAGGGAAAAGAGGGTTGCAGAGAGCGGCCAGGCACAATTCAAACACATGGTTCTAGTTAGCAGACTCCCATTAAGGACAATGCGGTCTGGAAAAAACTTTACATTTCACAGTTTGAGGGCATTTTAAATACACTTCTGCCTGCCACTGAAAGGTCACTGTCAGGCTTTTCATACATACATAATACACACTGTGCAACTGAAACATGCAGAGAACAACAATGGAACATTGGAACGCTGACAAACAGAGGTCAATAAAACCGAAATGTAAAATAGAGCCACGGGTGCAGAGAGTGTGAAAGGAGTGATGGAGTTTGACAATTTTAAAGAGACATGAGTTATAAAATCAGTATCTAAATGGAAGATACATTTTTCATTACAATCAACTTACTAATCCAGTACATTTCATTAGTTGCTAGCAAGCTAACTGTAGTTGCTATATAGTTTTTCTTTAAAGTCCTTACATAACTCCAAAGCAAATATGGCTACCAATTATTAGTTAATTGTTAAATGGTTTTCAAAGGAATGACATTGTTTTACTCAATTTAGTCCACACTTTCTCCAGTTAGCGGGTTGGAAGCTATTTTCGCTAACATTTGAGGCAACACTTCATCCGGTGAGCCTTGGAAAACGATACTTACATTTTGAATGGCAGACATGTGGGATGCTAAAAAAAAAAAACTAGGTATACTGTTCATCTTTAATTTAGTTTTTTTTTTTTCTTCAATACAACTTTTTAACATTTGAAAAAGGTCAGGAGTAAGGTTACAGATAAAGATGACTTGGACGCCTACGGGTTGTTTGCAGGTAATACTATTTAATTAGTTGTTGATAATTGTCCAATAAAAGAAGCAGTGGTTTCTGAATAAGGGCTTTAATTTCCTTTTTACTTAACCCAGTAATCAGCTGAGGACGAGAGGGAGACTGACTTTATACCACATCACATCAAAACAGAGAATGACGTGCTTTTCATGAACTGATGCATACGTAAAAGAAATAAAAATACTACAATTGATATAGAAAAATAAATGCTCACAGGATTGATTTTCTTGCAGAATAAGGATTTTCAACACCACTCAGTTTACGCTGAAATTGCCGAATTATGAGTTTACTTACACTGTTGTTTAGGTTTAGTGTTGTATAGGTATTTAAGTAAAATGTCTGGATACTTCTTCCAGGGCTGCTCCAACCTCATGGATAAGTCCACATGAGATATTGGAAGTGTGGGGAGGGGAGGGGGAATCCGGTGCCTTTTTGTCTGGGTTTCAAGTTCACTGTTTAAAAAACCCTCCTTTGCTTTTCCATGCCTGAATCCAGGGAATCATTGAATGGAAAAATGAAGCCTAAGCACTTTCACACTCAGATTCATGGAAAATGAAAAAAGGAAGGAGATCTTTTTCAAAGGTATGTGGAATTATAGCTGAGCTTATCTTATCTGACAAGACAAAAACACATAAAAATTGAAACTATGGTTTTAGTGGAGTCAAAAAGTAGCACAGATCTTAGTTTGTCCCCATTTGTAGATCAGCTGTGACAACAGTTTGCAGTCTTTTGGATTTTTAGAATGCGCCTTTACATGTTTGACTTTAGGAGGTTGTTTAGCTTAGATGTAACTCCACCCTTGAGTGTATGTTTATGTGCATGTGTGTGTGGTGCTAACAGCCTGTTAAGTTGATGTTGGCACCAGATGAAAGGTCTCACATACTTGCCTTTGGGGGAAGGTTGAGGGGCTAATCGCTACTTTAATATCAACTCTGTGGAGTTGTGGTCATTATGAAGAGTCACATAACAACAGAATGGGCACAGATGTTGTCAGGCAGAACAACCCAGATCTCAATCGACGTTGAAAAATGCAATAATTCACACCCATATACGGAAGTCCTTAATCTAGTTTGCCTGGCCTTCGTAGATTTACTCTGAAAGGGATTTTCCACAGTTCACTTGTCTCAAAGATCTCAAAGCAACTAAATATCACATTATATGTATTTTGTTCTAAAAAATAAAGCCTTCTTATCTTCACTTTATCAAAACGTTATTATCTGGAATCACATGTTTTTATAAATTGAAAGCAAAGTTTGATATTTTTGGGGAAAGAGAAAATCAATACCACTATCATAAATGTTCTTTATACTCTCTACTTGCCTTTTGTACAACTATTAAGCACCACAGAACTTTCACCTGTCGATATAGGTTTAAAAATAAGAAATAAAACCGGTTTGGGATCAGAGAGGAAGTCAAAGAATAATCTGAGATTATGAATCCCAAATCTCAATTGCCATCAGGGACAAATTTAGTGAAAATCAACACCATGGCCCTCCATTGTGTTCTAAGTGTGAACTACACAGGATTCCAACATGATTTCAAAAGAAAATACTCCAGTATACAAAACATCTCATTTGCACCTTGGTCTCATTAAAATAAGTAATATAAAAACATATAAAATCATATGTACAATTGTGTCATACGTGTAATATAATACACGTTTTGCTCTTCACAAATGTTTGAGTACAAAATAATACAGAATATAAATAGACATTGCTTTTTACACAAGGCACAGTAAGTAGTGGTGTGAATGTGTCTGTGTGTGTGTTTCTGCTTCACAGCTGCTGCTCCTCGAAGAGTATCTGAGCATACACAGTGCCGCTACATGATGCCTTGGCTTCTGGGATGGGCCTCACCAGATCGAGCTCTGCATATGTCAGATTCTCCTCCACTATCTTCGGCTGAGGACGGGAAGATGGAGGAAGACAAAGGTAGAGGAAAAATAATGATGGGGGGAGGAAGAAGAAGGGAAGTGGTACCAGTGGTTAAAAAGGATTTCTGCCGCATAAGCCTAACCTATTTTTTTTTAACAGTGAGTACAATTAAAACATATTTTCGACTGAGTTAAAAACTGAATCCTTTACATTTTGAAGTGTCTGCTAAGTACAGAAAAATATACTTTTCAAAAGAGTATGATTTTCCTTATTTCCTTCGTCCCAGTTTCCCTCTGCTTTAAAGCATTGGTTTGGTAGAGTTCACCTTAAAGGAGTCTTTGGCAGGACTGTGTGCCGTTACTATACCAAGGTGCGTCAAAGCCACTTAATTCCAGTGACAATTACAAAATAAAATCTGGGTTATGTGGCACATTTTATGAGTTTTCTGGTACTTTTACTCACAGCCATTCCTCACGATATAAAAAAAGTGGTCTGGCTGCATAAGTGCCTTGGTGGTAGGTTAGGTTTATGGCAAGTTGGAGCAATGCATATGTGCCATTGAAAGGGTTCTCTCTGTGTGATGTTGGTACATGCAGACGAATGTACATTTGGGTAAGAACTGTCGGAAATTATGAAAAAATAGATTCCTTCTTACTTGGCAACAATAATGATTTCATGAAAGAGCTTGCAAAAAGGCATGCCTGGTACTCACCAACACTACTTTCCTCGGCTGTGGTTTTAAAAGTTTAGGTTTCCGTGTTTTGTCTCCAATGGGAGCTGCAGGAACAGAAGAAGAAATGTTAATGATTATGCAGTGATCATTAACTACAATCCTTCATGTATGCTCCCTATTTCAAAGTACTGGCCAGTGAAGAGGGGATTTGAATAATATAGAAGAACAATTAACCTCTGTGGCATGTGGTGTAGACCTACTGAACGTAGCATGGCACAGTTAAAAAAATCTCTCCCATTCATTGTATATTGCACCCTTCTGCTTTCCTGAACAAAGCCCTCTCGGATACTTAGTGACAAAATCCAAGCTGGTGGCCCCACTTTTCTACATTTCTCCCTCACCACATGAAAATTATCCATACAAAGAAAACAATGATATACTGTTTAAAATAAATAAATCACATGGGGAACCAGTATTATAAAAAACCTCAGAAATCCATCACAAGTAAGGCAGCGGAGGTAGGCAGCGTGTCTTTTAGCAAATTGGTCTCTTGTCAATAATGTCCACTATTTAAAGCTTCAGCAGTCCGTAACTCTTTATTAATAACAATGGATTAAAGAAAAATGTATAATGTAAAAGGTGTTACATCATGCAAAGCTATCACCTAACCCAGTAGTCCACTCCTTTTCAAGCAATGGCAATGTTTCATAGTCAACTGATTCTGCAGTTCCTGGTGACCCTGATGAAGGCCACAGGCCAAAACATGTTGGTCTAAGAAGAACGTTGTTATCTATACTACAAGTGTTGGTGGAGTTTTGACCCTTTTAGACTTCCTTTCCCTCTCCATGCACCTTGGAAGTAGATAAAGTTGTGCCAGAACCTGCCACTCTGCTTCTGCAGCTTCTGGTGTCTCGTTTAGCTGCCTTGTAATTGTCAGATTATTCAAGAACATAACCTTCTGAAATAACTGCTATTATCACTGATTAAAACATGCTAATGGTGCTATTTGTATTGTATAAATACTCTATAATGGTTGAACAAAGCAGCCATACACAATGAAAACAATGAGATGGCAATACAGCCAGTCCCCCTCTAACAATAAGTTGGGAATAAATGTGTGCAACAAGGTTACATGATAAAGTGCTGGATCTTGACCTACAATACTAGTGTATGTTTTAAAGCCAAGCAGAAACCCAATAAGGAAAACCAGTAACTGATGAGTTGTGTGCCTCTTTAAGTACTCAGTTAACACAAATCAAAATCCTAAATATGTAAAGTAAAGTTTTAACAGAGCTAAAGGTGAGAATTCTTGTTTACCTTTTGCTGGTATCTCTGGTGGTATCTCCTCTTGGTAGTCTCTGCTCCGCTTCTTCCTGTACCTCCTTTCCTTCTTTGGCAGGGCAGGAGATACATTGACTAAACTGGTAACTGTCTCTCCTGAGCTGGATTCAAACCAAATTATCAGAAGTTCAGTGCACTGAAAATAACGTTTATGTGTGCTGGCTTTTTTTTTTTTTTTAATGAGACTGTGCCATACTGAAATCTTACCTGTTCTGAGGGCTTTTGACCAAGTTGTAATTATCTACACAGACAAAGAGAAACAAAACAGCAATATTACAATAAAAAAAGTTATATTTTAGTTAAGTGCAAACTGTGTCTAGTTTTACAGAGGATGGGAAGCTGTGTCTAGTTTTACAGAGGATGGATTCAATTACAGATGAAGATGACAGCAAAAATGCGGACAAAAGTATCAGATTAGTAAAGGTCAAAGGTCAGTGGAAAGTCATCTTGACATTGCTGCTAACCTTTTAACCTCTGCTTCCTCTGTATGTACTGGCAGGTTACTGTCACAGTGAACATGCACATACACAGCAGACCCACTGAGCAGATCAGCACTGCACACAGGTACACATCTGAAACACAAACATATGTACACACACTTTGATCAAACAGTACATCAACCTCGTGCCTGAGGCTTCACTGAATACAAATTTAAAGGAAAAAAGAAGAACATGTTTTACTATTCCAGGCACTGTGCTTTATCCTTTGGGTTAGGCTATTTTTGCCCTCCGAGGAGGATTCATTCACAATCTACCACAAAAACTAACACACTCTAGCATTCTAAAAATAGACAGACTTACCTTCAAACAAGCTCCACAAGCTTTCTTTGGCTTTGGTGGATGGTAGGACATGCACTACATGAAGAAAGAGAAAAAAACAGAAAGAGAGAGGGAAGATAAGTTTGTAAAGTTCGGAGTCATCATTGTGGCTTTCTTGCCGCGTGATTACATGCTAGCTAAAGTTTAAATAAAGCTAATTGTAGGAAGACAACTAGCTGAGGTTAGCCTCCTCCCTGCCTGATCCTGTTTCTGAATCCCTGCTCAGAGGGCTCAACCTTAACCTTTACCAAAACACTAATGCAGCTGTTGGGTTAGAGTTATGCATCATCTTGAACTTTCAACACATATCCAGCTGTGACCTGTACATTAACCTTTCTTTATACCATAACACAACTTCTGATGTAAAACGAGACAACCGAAGCTCAGTCTGACAGTTTTCTTTCTGTGTCTGTGAGTTATAGTGACAGAAACTCAGATACATTACAAGTAAGCTACATGCTTTCAAATTCAAAAGTACTTTCCCTGACAGCAAGGAAAATGAATTCAACAGAGCTCCTTTGTCAAGAGTCATCATGAGGAATGAGATTCTAGAAACAGTTGTGGCAGTAAGACAGGACGCCTCACTTTTGTAGCTCAGTTGGTTGCTGATACAGCAGTTCAGCTGTTCACTGGATTGCACTGTACATAGTAGTCTAGGAACATCCATGCATATTTTTCATGTGATCTGGTAGCCTATACTTTTCAAACAGGCTTCCAGTCAGCCAGTCATAACTTTTCTATATATCATAGGGCTACATTGACTGGATGACTTTACCAATGAAAGCCATTCGGACAGTTTTGTTAACAAGATAGTTACTGATGCATTACATTCAGAATTTTCTACAACATCAATAAAGGTTGGCATAAAAATCATATCCAAACAACCATTTTGATGTATGATGTTGTAAAAGAATCCATACAAATTGGACACTTAAAGTACATGTCAAACACAGTAGCTTGATATGTTTGGTACTTTGTCACACATATTGTTTGCAACAGCAGGTTGAAGCATTCATTTTAGTTAGTGCATTTATACAATGTAGTACAGCGACATGTTTTTCATTATATAAACTTAAACTGAACTGAGAGCGTCCACACTAACTAACTCTTCTTATTTATTTTTTACATTCAAAGGAGGGAATTCAGCAAGAATGGATTGCAGACATAGCACAACGTATTGCACATCAATTGCTCCCACTATTTGCTCAGTCCCAAGGTCCCAATCACAAAGCTTATGACACTGACAATTCAAATGACATTCATGCACAACAAGGCTTTTTTCAAATTTGCTCCTGTTTTGCATCTGATTGTGGAGATGAGCTGTCAGCATCAACACTTTCTGTCATGCAGAGCTGTGCTGTGAGCTCTCATACTCAGTACTCAACATACTCTGTTTGCAGATGATGATGAGCTGAATAGACTTTATTTTGAAGTCATATCATGACAGATGACACAAATTTCTTGTCCAGGGTTACTACCTGAGTGAGCTAGCGGCTAGAGGAGCAGCTTGTTTAGATTAACTCTGCTTATGACAAATATTAACAGACTGATGTTGTCCCGATCATTGCAAATGTTTAGCTTGACATTGTTATGAATATTGTGGTGGAGTTACTATCAACTCTCAGCAGACAGTAAAAAATTGAACCTAAGTGCGTGTGGCAGTTAGCTCCAGTGTTAGTGGAGTATTGTTCTTATGCAATGATGTCTATTTGCATGGAAAGAGGCCTAATGTATCCTGAATTATGCATAATGGATAATTTAAATAAATGCAAATAACAACAATGGTGCACAGAGATGTATTTGCTCTGCAGTGCAGTTTGTAGTGCATTTAACCCTGTGTGCATGCTTCGGGAATCAGAAAGCATTGCTCATGCACAGGTTTAGGGGGCACAAAAGCTGCACAATATTTTTTCTGAATAACTCATCAATGTTAGCTCTACAATTTGACTGGAAAGTTATTCTCTAGTGGATTGAAATTGTCATAGCTGGCTTGGATAAGGTTATAAACCTACAATAAGTCTTTAATATGCTCTTCCCGGTTATACAAATAATATTTGATAACCCAGTTGTCATGGTACAGAACATATGCGAGCCAGAGTTGCAGCAAACAAAGTAAGAATACCTGTGAATCCAGCATACACATGAAAATGAGCAAATAGACTTGCTCTTGTATTTGTAACTCATCTTAAAATGTACAATCAGAGCACAAACATGGAGTCAAAATCTAGTCCATGCAGACTTAATCTGGATGATGAGAATCCCAGCTCTGTGCTGCTCGTGTCCTAAATGGCTGAGAAAATAAGTTTCCCGTACTTAACCTGAAATCTCGTCCCACACACTCAATCATTTCTCCACCCCATCTGACCACAGTAGTCTTAACACTGCTGTTCTCTTGCTGAGCTGGTGGTAGGAAGCTTGTGAAGTGACACCCACCAAGGCGTCTTGAAATACCCCAAACCACTAGCAGCTGACGACAGGCAGGCTGGCCATGCCGGCTTGAGACTTTCCCAGAGGCAGACTGTCTGTCCATCTCGCTGACTGACTGTGTGACAAACTTTCTCTTAAAATGTTTTCTGATTATTTCAAAACATATCTGCACAATTAGAGTTATTATGTCGACTCTTCTGCAATAACATGGATCTTCACTGCATGCATAAATACTTTAGACAATGCTCTGTGCACTGAGCACAGTAAAAACTAAGAAGTCTACACAAACTATATCTACAATATCAGCCAATTTGAAATCACAAACTTCTTCTTATCACTGGTCAAGGCATTACAATATAAAATCAGCTCCTTTACAGATTCTTGTGGCAACATTTAAACAAGAGAGCACTAAAACTTGCAAGACACACACCTTCCACAGGTGACTGCATTTTAAGCTGGTAAGGGGGTAATTAACAAAAATATAATTGGATGCACACTGAAAAAAAAACACTCCCAAAGCACAACTGTCAACAAAGAAAAACAAATCAAGTCGATTTACAGCCAGTGCCATAAACCTGTATGGAACAGATTAAGCATGAATTAAATGGTATGTTTTCTGCAAAGCCTGCAGTTCATTCTCGGGGGGTTTGTAGACATGCCAGGGATATATTTCAGGTATAGAACCATTAAAAAGTCGATTTTGCATGATATGTCAACTTTAATGTTAAAATAGCAACAGCACACGTGTCATCAATCCACAGAGGCTGCTCTTACCTATCAGGTTTAGAAAATGAAATGTGCCAGGCAATGATGTTAGCCCTTTGCCCAAACCTGCTGTTAATTCTGTAGTTAAAGTGAGTTTAACCTTAGCTTGTAAATCTCTAGGAGAAAGGCTTTTCATCTAGAGAGTCCTCAGACTGTGCTCTGCTGCGAACACACCTTTGGATTCGGCCCCCATCTGTGAAACCACTAACCCTTCCCCGACCATATGTGACCTACATTCTGCTGGCCTTAATCACTTTGCAGGAAAGATAGATGGAAAGGTATTTGGCAGTGGATTACACATATTTTAATGTCCGATATTTATCTTGTAAATATGAGCAGGTTAAATGGTTTGGGACTGTGTTAAATCAAAGCATGGTGCTTAATCTAAGTTGAAGACTTGAGTAAACTTGATGCTGTTGCTTTTATGACTCCCAATACATTCCACCGATCAAAGTAACACCGAGAGGATATGATGAGGTTTTAATGAGCACAAAAGACACAAAGGCTAGCAGGGCTAATTCTGTAAAATAGCTCTACCTTCTACTTTGTCATATAGCCTAGCTCTGTCTGCTGTTCAAGTAGTTGGCATCAAATGTAAGTTAGTAATTGGGGAAAAAAATGTAAGAAAACTCAATAAAGTCTGAGCAACAGCATAAAACTTTTAGGCTTGTTGACTTTGTTGCTATCAAACTAAGCTAGCAAGACTGAACGTTAGCATGATGAAGTTTCTTTTGAGTTTAAATACAAACCAACCTGAAAAGCTCCTTAGTGTAGGGAAAGTTTTTTCTTAACAAATCAGATACTTGAAGATATTAAAAGGGAAACTGAATGAGTTAACTCTTGGAGTAAAGTTTCTATAACATACTTGGATAATGGCACAAGACTCCGGCACAGTGTCCACAGTGTTGGTACTTTATTTCACATAATCACCAAGTCACTATACATTTTCCTGTTTATTACCTGACTACCAATTAAAGATACAAACATCAAACAAGACACTAAGTAGTGATTTAACAATGATTTTATTCATTAAGTAATGTTTATTTATTAAGCTAAATTAAATAGTCCCTCAGAATAGACTGTATCGATGGCATTGGTATTGTTATCAGTCTTCTGAGGGGTAATTAACATTAAACTAATCATTTAATTCACGTTAATATAATTTATAAGAGACTCTCTCACTTGTTTAAAATGGCAGATGATTTAATTTAGAGACCCGCCCTTCCTTCACATTAATTTATTCACAGTGTAAATCTTGATAACATATCTGACATTTATGTGGTGTGTTTGCCTGAAGTTCTGTGTAGCTCTGTCAGTGCAGCAGCTGTGCATGTTGGAATGATCAGAAACTGGATAAATCTGGTGTTCTGTGTGCCATAAAACTAGCTTTTATCCTCCTCTAAAAAATGTCTTCTTTTGACAGCAGGGCCTGAATGACTGAAGAATAGTCTCACTGCAGCGGAAACATTCAAACAAACTACTTTTTGTTCATCTGAGCCACAGAGTTGCATTCATTTGCTGACTGTATTTCAGATTTGTGGCACTTTTTTGTGCTCCAACAAACCCAACGCTGTAAACATCAATACAAAGACAGAGAATAGGGTGTATAATGACCTTCTGTATCTTCACCGTCATCTGAACTAGTCACTGTATTAATTAACTGTATCATAAAAGACTGCAGACAAATGTAAGTACAGAGCATCATTGAACGCCTTGACAAAGTTTTGAATCATCCTTTCACTTCCTGTTGTCATTTGCAGCAGTAATTAGCATGTCTCTGTACACTGGCATCCTGTGTCCCTATTATAGCCTCAAACATGGCCTGGATTTACACTTTCTTATCCTTATTTCAGTCTTTGTTCAAAAGCAACCCAGAGAAGTGTGTGACCCCAGAATAGTGATTTTTCTTATTTTCACAATTCCATATGAAGCTGCCAGAAAAATACCCAGCGATCTGTTCTCTTTCTATTCTTAAACCCATACCACATCCGTGTCACATGTTTCTCTCTGAAACACCCTTGTTAACTCGCAGTTGCCCACATTATAGAAATACCTTAAAGCTCAGTTTGTTTATGCCAAGCTGGTGCTCTGTCCACACCGTGCTCTTCCCTCAGTTTCTCTACCAAACCTTCTGACCTCTCTGGCTGTGTTTGTTATAGCAGTAGTAGGTAATGGGAGCTCTGTGTGTTGGGCAGATTGTGGAAACACCTGGTCCCCTAATGTTATCCGACCACAGGAATTCCACCAGTGCAACGTCAGAAACACACACGTTTATTCACATAAAGTCTCAGTCATCTGCTGGTTCTCATCTGGAGTGGGGACCAGGAGCAACAGTTCCACAGGGGGTTTCACCTCTCAGATGTGAAGCTGATGTTTATCAAAGCTGTCAACAGGGCAGTGAATACTGGGAATAATTACCCTGCCTGTTGGTCCACTAGGCACAACCAGTAAAGTTTTCAAAGACATGGGGGAACTTTGGCCTGTCCATTACAAATACAAAAACATACAAATGTTTACATACTGGACAGTGTTGTTCAAATTGTTTGAAATCACACCTTATAATTTAAATATTGAGAGAATTAATAGTTCAACCATCATTCAGTTTTGTTTGGCTGAAGTTTGAAGCTTTAGGAGGAGTATGTGTGTGGCCAAACAGGACTAGAAGTTTCAGTGATGTGGGCATCTGGTTGCATTATGGGGAATGTAGTATGAAGCACTATTGGTGTTTGATATAAGTTATTGAAAGTTTAAATATCCTGTGCATTACTGCTTTAATTTTGACCTCCATGTCTGTCTCTCACAAGAGTCTCATCTTACTTACCTAATCTCCTATACTTACATCTGGATTTTATGCTCCTGACATAATTTCACTATCTAAGTCATTCAAGGATTATTTTTATACAGTTGAGGTAAACAGCCATTTGAATAGGTAGTATAAAGGATGTGTAACCCAGATTTCAAAATGTGAGATGCTGTGTAAAATGTAGATATAACAAAAGTTGATGGTTTGCATTTCATTCAAATATATTGAATCAAAATCAGTGTTAAGAAAACATAAAAAAAGGTTAAAACTAAAAAATGTTACCAAATTATAGAAATTATATGCTCATTTTAAAGTTCATTCTAGCAGCCTGTTTCAAAAACAGTTAGCGCCAGGGGCATGTTCACCATTTTGTAGCATCACAATTATGTTAGCAACACTGTAGACGTTTGGAGACCAAGGAGATCAGTTTTAAAAGTGAATTGTTGTCCCATTCTTGTCTGATAGAGGATTTCAGCAGCTCAACAGCTTTGAGTCAATTAATGATGCACCAAATGTTTTCAGTGTTGGGACTGCAGGCAGGCCAGTTTAGCACCTGCACTCTTCTACTACTGAGCCATGCTGTTATAATATGTGCAGAGTGTGGTTTAGCATTGTCTTGTTGAAATATGTATGGTCTTCCTTAAAAGGGCATCGTCTTGATGGCAACATATAATGTTCCAAAACCTGAATTCTTCAGCATTAACGGTGCCTTCCCAGATGTGTAAGCTACCCATGCCATTGATCATTCTGCTCATACCATTACAGATGTTGGTTTTTGATCTGTGCACTGTTAATTAATAAGACTGGCGGTCCCTCTCCTCTTTAAAGTTGATAATGTAGTGCCCATTATTTACAAAAATAATGTCAAATTCTGATTTGTCACACCACAGTTTTCATCTTCACCTCAGTCCATTATTTATGGGCTGAGGCGCAGGGAGGTCGCCAGTGTTTCTAGATCTTGTTTATATGTGGCTTCATCTTTGCATGGCACAGTTTTATCCTGCTGTCACATGCAGCTCGGGTCACTCTAAGCCTTTAAGGCTGATTTATACTTCTGCGTCTCCCCTACGCAGCAGGGGCTGACGCGGACATGAGCCCCACATACTTGTGCGTCGGTGTGTCTGTGTCACGCACATAGACTGTAAAAAATATGGACGGAGTATCCGTGACGTCACCCATCTGTTCCTGAGAGCTGTTTTGAAGCAAATCGACGGCAGCAGCCATATTGGTAATGCGGAACTCAACTAGGCAGAGTGTGATGTAGTGTGAGTCTCTTAGCCAATGGCTGTGTGTTCCCGACCGGGAGTCACGTCAGTCATGTCCTTATTTGGGCAAAACTCATAATCTTAATATCTTCCTAACCGTCATGTTAGAAAAAAATTCACCCCCCGTACAGTGTGTGCCATTGGAGAGATTAGCGTTGTAGGGCCAAGCCGTTTTTTGAACCAGGCTGTAAACATGTTTATTAATGCTGCAAAGATCGTCTTTTTCCCATTCATATCTATGTGGTTTCCGGTGTTTCTGCAGCCAGCCTCAAGCGGATTTTCGATGTATTGCAGTTTATATCACTTCTGCATTGGCTTCATCGTTTGAGACCGGAGTTTGCCGCTTGGTCACGCAGCAATTCTACGCCGAAACGCCTGAGGGCAGTGCGGTCTCTCTGATAGCCGGCCGCCTGCTTCCGGTCCCGCTACGATCTCTGTTTACTTTTCCACAGAGTTTCAGAGCATGTTATCTACAGCTGATACATGTTGCTGTTTATCATACAGACATGATTACATGAAGAATAGAGAGGAGGAGATGAAATACACGGCCGATGTGTGGCCGATGTCTGGGATCCCGGAAGTGTTGTAAATGCGGGAAAGACAAAGCCGCCGAGGGGACCAATCACAGAGCTTGCGGTCCGCGTCGGCTCTACGGGGAGTTACATTTTGGAGGAGGTGCACGTCAGCTACGTGCGTAGGCCTCGGCGTAGGTACGGGAGCTACGCGGACCCCCGGCGTAGGGTACGCCGTTGATTCAACGCAGAAGTATAAATCAGCCTTAACTGCTTCCCCTGTCTCTCTGGTCTTCCTCCTCCCTCTGCCTGCAACACACCTCAGTGCTATTAGAACTCAGGTTGGAGGATTGGATCTCTTCTTTTACCCAAGCAGGTTTTGTTTTCCCCAACATGTTTTTAGATTGTTGGGTTTCGTTAAGTCTGTTGTGTAAGTTTGGCCATGTGACTACTGGTATCAGTTTAGACTTGCAATGTATAAAAGATGTGTTCAAACAGGGGAAATATAGTCTCAAATGTGAAAGAAGCAAAAAAGGCAAAACATCCAAACTGCTGGGCTTCCAATCACTATTGTAGTGCAATGAAAAGTAAATGTCCCAGCTTTATTGAGGGCTAGTAGAGCCATGCATGTCATAAATGCAGTTTCCATCCAAAATGCCACCGTAGTACTTTATATTAATATCTCTGAAACCACAATGGACTGGTGCTTCCTTGGATTGAAATAGCTCTCCACATCCTTGACCACGAAAGGATGGGAGCCAGACACGAGCCAGCTATCCACTCGGCTGTCACTGCAGACAAACATTAGAACTTCACCTTCCTCAGAACAAATATCTCTTGTTCCATTTCTGCTGAGCCTCAGCGGACTCTGTCTGTTCTACTTCTGGGAGGGAAACTCCTTGTCAGGGCCAATGTCAACAGCTCCCAGTAGGGACTGCGTGTCTGCTCAGGCCCAGACTTGGCTGTGGACACCCTGAAAGTCACAGCCTGTAGGAACGCTTCCATGGAAAATGTGGTGAGCAACGTCTTGTGTTGTTGAGCTCTGACGGTATGAATTGTGTTGAGGTTGTTGCATGAAGAAATTCTTGTGATGCACGTATTCATAGGATTAACCTCCATCAGGGCAAGCAATGTTATATGAATGCCTCTGTAACCCCTCCACACCTTAAATAAAAAAATAATAGACTTAACCTTTCATTGCATCTGTTTCTGAGGATGAAAGTTTGGTGTTTTTCTGCTTTTTTTCTGTATAAAGAAGAATACGAATGAGAACTTGGATGGATGCAAATCACCTTCAACACAAATGTGAACTTTATCAGTATGATAAAGACATTTTCTATGGAAAGACACATTTTAAGTTCAAAGAGTTTGGGGTGCTCGCAAACTAAAAACGAAGAGCTGAATGTGTTTAAGATTCAAGCTGCAAATATTTGTAATCAAGTATAAACCAACCAAGTACAGGCAATCACTGTCTTATTATAAAGAGGTGTGGAGTTACAGCTTTTGTCAAAAAAAAAAAAAAGAAGAAAGAAAGGCCAGACATAAGGAGAATCCATCATGCATCTTATTTGCACTGTGATATCTGTCCTGGATGTTCACATTGTCAAGGCTACACTTGTTTTTTATGATTTACTTGATTTTTGGAAAATTTCACTTCCCCAATCTCAATCTTTGTTCGCATATAATCTTCTCTAATAAAACTCAACAGTCCTTAATCTTACAGCTTTTCTGAAAGCTGTTTTAAAATTATAATAACGGTGTGACTATTGTCTCACAGCAGGGAGGATTTGGATTCAAACCCACAGCTCAGGTGGGGCATTTGTCTGTAGAGCCTTGAAGTCCTCTCTGCGTGGGTTTTTTCCAGGTGCTCTTGCCTCCTCCCATAATCAAACATGCTCGTAGGTTGACTTTTGATTTAAATTGCCTTGGGTGTGAATTTAAGCATGAATGTACATGTGTTAGCTTTGTGATTGACTTGCTTACACTCAGCGTGTATCCAACCTCTCCCTTTAAGGGAGAGGACCAACTATAGCCACCCATGACTCCCTGATGTGAGGATGGCTGATAAGAAAAAAAATTAAATCAGTGCTAACAGTTGTATGATGTACTCCTCAAAGTTTAGCCTTGTTGCCATCCGACTAACTAGCTCTGAAATGCAATATGTAGCTCAGCATCGTCATTATCAACAGATCAACAGCTAGCCATTTTGCTACATTAGTTCAAATTATAAAAGCTTCATATCACCTTTTAAGCATGATATACACAGAGCCAGAAACTCTTGAAGAAAAAAACCTTATTTGTAAACATAAAGTCAGTTGGAAAAAAACAAATGTTAGCAAGAGAAAACCTTCAATCTACCTCAGGGAGCAATTTGCTAGCCACGATTGTCAATCCACCTAGCTTACTGACCCATAAATGAGAAGCTCTTGTTAACTCATGTCAGTGGTAAAGAAACCATAGTTTTACAAAGCAGTTGTAGAATTGAGTTGTAAATTGACATTGTAAACAGATATTTTGTAAGTATAGGGAGCTTGTTAAACGCATATACAGTAACTTAGGGCAGGCCGAGAATAATATTTAGTGTACCAGAACCCAAATTTGAAAACAACAAACAAAATCCCAACGGTATACAAAAGTCTGACACAAAGGAAAAGCTGGGTGGAAAAATGAAGCTCTCAAAGTGTGCTTGTGGTTTGAAGAAACTGAAGGGATTTCTGGGCAGTGTCTGGTACCAGTGGATTTGTCATCCATACCGTTGTGTGAACATGCCCTGTGCCAGCGGTGGTATTGAAACCTCACACTCTGTCTGCTCTTTGTCCAAGATCATCTACTCACTCAAAGCCACAACTTATTGCCGTGGTGGATCCTTTTATCTCCAGACTTTTTTTTTTCCAACCAATGATGTTTCCCCTTCTCAAATTAAAAGCAGGACAGTGCTTCAATCCGCTTCACCGCACCATCAGCAAGATGAATTACATCACCCAGTTGTGGCTAGGGAAATGCTACTATTTTAACCTTATCAAAATTTGAGCTAACATGGAGGTTCTCTCTAAGACTCTGAGGCTATCAATTCTTACATTTTCTATTTTCCATATGCATATAAGGTGGACCATCTACTTCATACTCTCTCCTTCAGATACATTTACATTTAGAGTTCTAAATCAATAAAGAGAAAGAGCAACAAGCGTTCAAACTCTTGTTGAGAAATGTGCAACCAAGCCTCAAACTGTTATGTGTGTTCTCGGCTGGGAGAAGTTCCTTCAGTCCCATTTCTCTGCTGCGGGCCAAAGAGGTCATGGTAGACTTCTGCAGAGAAACCTGCAAACTCTGCAAAAACTCTTTGTGGTATTACTATTATCAAAACGGCATTTGTCACTGCTTCTGTTGTGGCTGCAGAAATAGCTATGAAGTCTCCGCCCTGCGCCATTAAAAGCAGTGATGTCATTCTGTGAGAAACTGGGAGCAAGTCACTGGGTTGTGCTGGTTCTGCATCCTTTTTATCGCTGAGAAATAGACATGATAACAAGAAGCATTTAGTCTGAACCTTACCTCTGAGCTCAGTAGCAGCCGTGCAGTTTGAAGCAGCCTTCCAGCGGTCCTGATGCTTTTTAAACTCCTGCACCCGGCACATGTAAAGCCCCCGATCCCCCTCAGACACATTCAAGATAAGCAGGTCAAAGATTTTTCCCTGCTTCACCACTGTCAGTTTCATTTTGGGCCATGAGAAACTCTTTGTGTAGTTGCCATAAAAACGGGCCTTCCTCATGTTTACACGGGCGATGAGGAGTTCGTCCTCCGGCCGGTCTGTGCCTGCAGGTAGGAAAGTCCATTTCACCACAGGTAGGGCAGCGTTTCGGCGCCTCTGAGACACAACACAGGAGAGAGTGATGTTTTGACCCTCCTGGGCCACAGTGAAGGGGGAAGGGGTGATGGTGACGTTGATGGCAAAACACAAATCTGAAAAAGAAAGAAAAAGTTAATGAAGTATCAGTGTTTGGATCAGTTTCAAATATCTAGATGTCTGGATGTTGGATTTACTGATGATCTCTATTCTATTCCTGAGTGTATTCAACTTCTCACTAAATACAATCATATGAGCCAAGAAGAAGTCAGAGAAATGCCGGTTCTGTCTTAATAAAACACATGTGGCTCTGGAGACATGCTCCCCTCTTGTTTTGACTGCGTGTTAGCTTCTGAACCCCTTTGATTTTTCACAGAGTTAAGGAGTCCCTTTAAACATACACAGCTGTTTCTCTGTCTTTCCATTGTTTGGTCCATGCCACACAGATGGTTGGCTGCACTGTGCGAAAGTGCACAAGTGCGAAATGTTAACAATTTTACCAATACTATTTAATTATTTATAAAGGTTAAAGAAATGTTTAATCACCATTGGACTACGTATTCAAATTCTGAAGACGTAAGGAAGTTATACAGTCAGCTCTTCATGTGACACATGCAGCCGAAGCTGCATGGTAAAATTGTGGGGGACCATACTGTGTAATTTGGGCAACTTTTTTTGGACTCCCATTTAGCTGTTTTAAGGTTAAACTCACAAAGTTCACTGAGGAAAGTTAAGTCACCTAAGACTAAGTCTTCTGAGCTGTAAATCACATTTTCTTTGTAGACACATTCTTAAGAAGTAAGGGAGTCGTGTCAAGTTTTTCATGTGACACATTGCTTCATCAATGCTGTCCATAGTGACCGAAGCCACTGTGAGCCCTACATACTTCTTTGTTGGAGTGTCTGCGTCGCTCTATAATACTTTGCCAAATCTCGAGTCAGCAGTGCAATTTCTATGCTAGTTTCTACATTTCTCTGCTGGTTTGTGCACAGGAAAGTATGGCCACTGAGCATACTTTCTGTATGTATTATATTGAAGTTGGAGCTGATGAATGTTGATCACACTACAATTGTTGCAAAGAAGAAAAGAAAGTAGACGGAGGAGATATAATGTACATCTGATGTATGGCGATTCCACAAATACAATGCTACCCGACAGACCAATCACAGGGCTGCACGGACCAATGATGTAGGCTACAGCGTAGAGTTGAGGCAGAAGTATAAACCAGGCTTTAAGAAGGTATGAACATACAAGTTCAATGTGTTTTCTTAAGGTTGAATTGATAAAACCTTAAATCTGGTTTGCTTGATCTGAATGAA
This sequence comes from Notolabrus celidotus, assembly GCF_009762535.1. Lineage (NCBI taxonomy): Eukaryota > Metazoa > Chordata > Actinopteri > Labriformes > Labridae > Notolabrus > Notolabrus celidotus. The sequence goes on from NW_023260096.1 coordinate 41,078, forward strand.
TATAAGGTATTTTAAAGCCTTGCTGATTTTTTAATCTTTCATTGTAAGTCACTGAGTTTGAAAGATGAAAATAGCCGTCTTAGGCAGCAACTTTGAAACTTTGAACTTTCATAACTATGCTTGAATCACACACTTTTAATGATCTAAGGCTCATGAAGTAATACTTTATGGTGCAGTACAGTATATGATACTAGGTACATCACCCTCAGTTATTATAATATCACAATATAATTGATATATTACAAGACAATCATGTAATAATGACACATCATGATATTTAATGAACTGAAGAACAGAAAATGCCCCAGAAAGGTAAAGTGCAGCATTAATGTATCTAGTGCCAGCACAAGGAGCTATTAAGAAGTGATACAGAGAACCAAATTGGACATAAAATATGTTCATAGTAAAGCCTGGTTTATACTTCTGCGTATGATCATCAATGTAGCCTACATGCGTAGGCCTCTGTGTAGCCCCATTACCAACGTGTACCTCTTCCGAAATGTAACTATGCGCCGAAGCTACATGCAGACTGCAAGCCCTGTGATTGGTTTGATCGATGGCACCGTATTTCCTGCACAAACAGCACTTCTGGAATTGCCTTCCATCGGCCGTACATCGACCGTGCATTTCATCTCTCTGACATCTCCTCTCTATTCTTCCCTGTTATCATTGCTGTATGATAAACAGTCAGTTCACACTTGACTTTTTTCAGGGTTAAGAGTGTTTGTTTAACTCTAACTTTATTGAACTCTTTAGCCAACATACTGTAGATCGGACGACTTCAGAGATGAACCAATTTCAAATATGGTTGTTTTCCACCTTTTTGTTTATACAGTTTGGAAATGTATCACAGTTAAAACTTGACAAGAATGAAAAAAAAACTTTCCTCTAAAATGTCCCATAGAAAGAATAGGTTCTCAGTTATTTAAAGTCATTTATAGTCAACTTCCAAGATCAAGGTTAACACATATACCTGCCTAAGTAGCTGACTTGACTGATTCCTTTAAACCCACAGCAGTTGAAATAATAACAATTAGCATATAGAGTGAAAACTAAATGTCATATCTGAAATCTCAACACATTTTGTTTATGTTGCAGCCCAACAGTAAGCCTCCCTGCAATGATGACAGTGCTGTTTTCTTGACGTGATGACAGATGAATATTGAGGAACCAACTTCTCTATTTTTCTGCTGCTTGACACATCTGTGATTTTTAACATTGAGCAATTTTGTAATCCACACTTTTCATGACATGCAAGCTTTTTTTCTGCCACACATTTCAAAAGCCTCTGAAGCTTGACCACACGATTAAATCACAGCCACTTACACCGTTTCGTCTTTCATTGAGTTTGGGTGACAGAACCAAATAAAATATAATTGAGAGGCTAAAAGTGTAGTTTTGTGTCGTATGTTTATTCTGAGCTCTCAAACTTCTGACATTCTGACAGAGGATGACAGAAATCATCTCAAATGTATGTGAAAGCAAATGTGCAAACTCTGATTCACAACAGCCACAGGAAAACCATCAATTTGCACGCCAGATTTCCCTGTCATCTCTGCAAGCACATACAACTTTGATAAAACTTTGGATTTTCTTGACAACACCCTGCAATCTTCACTAGAGCTTATTTTATTTGAGCAAAAACTGGACGGTGTATCAAAACAATTTAGCCAACACTCCTTCACATATCACCCCAACATCTCTCATCCTCAGATGCTTTCTACAAAGTCTGACAGACAATACAGTTGGAAACAATTTGTCAGCACACATCCACTTCACCGTGAAGTAAAGTACACTTTTCCTACCTTCAAGCAGTGCTCGAGTCAGAAGAGCGAAGGCCACAGAGGAGATCTTCATTTTCCACTGCTGCAGCCTCCATAAACTCCCAGTTAAATGCTGGAGAAGAAAAGAAGCCAAAGGTTCCCCTCCCACTCTTCTTCTTCTTCTCTTTTTTTCCCCAAGCCAAGGAGTGTAATATGAAACATTGGCTGCTCTGTTTCTGCTCAGAACCTCCCTCTGCCCCTCCCCCCTCCCGTCACACACAGTAAAAACACATTTGGCAGACTCCCATGCACACACACAAACATATGCACATTCATGCTGAGCAGACAGAAACAGACAGGTGAGCATGTGCAATGACACACGCGTGCACACACTTCTGCCTTTGGAGAGTGAGTGGGAAGTGTAATTTCCTGTGCAGGATGGAGGGGATGGAGGGGATGGAGGGTTGTGTTGTTGAGATTGACGCCGAGGCAAATCACACTTCCAGCTGTGGAGGACAGCAGGAGCAGACCAAAGTGAGGGCTTTTTTTTGGAACACACACAGGCTGACACGGAGGGACAAGAGGATATGGGTTGCAGTCTGGTTTTGTGTGTGCATTTCTGTGGCCAATGGCATGAAGGAGAAAAAACACTTTGTACACTTTTTCTGCATTTCAAGTTAATTAACTTCTCTTGTTTTGGATGAATCATATGTCTGGTAGGCCTTTGTGTGTGACCATGTCTTTCTCCCCTCATCTCTCTTCTCATGTAACTGGATCCCACAGTAAATCTTTGTACAGCAGGGTTCTAGAGACAATTAACAGGCTTTTATCAAACCTCAGAGAGGACTTCTATGAAGATCTGGGACACTTTTGATTTACAGATATAATGGAGACAGCTTGTATGGCCTCATAAGTGTCTCTAGTCTGGCGACAGTTTCACAAACATGTCTGTTCCCTTGACAAAGAAGCCCAACAGGCTTTATAACAATAAGCATTCAGTGTCGGAAAACTACAAACTAAAACTGTGTGGTCATTGAAGGAATCCTTGCTCATACATATCTCCTGCTTATTATCAGGTCTGCTGACAGGATGCGTTTTACTGTTGGATATCAGAAAAAACAACAAACTGATGTTTTCTTAACCAGGTGGTGAACAAGGTTAAGAACAGTAAAAGAGTGCTAAGCGCCCACTTGAAGCCAGCGCCAAAAGACAAATGAACCCTGTATTAAAATGTGTCTTTGTCAATATATCTCTTTCTGCTTTTCATAACAAATGAATGGGAGCAACCATTTTCATTTCTATAACTCATCTGTTTTTATATTATATTTAGGATAAGAGTTATGCCTAATTAGGCATGATGTGGCTGATTTGACTGACAGTTGGTGGCACTGTAGTTGTTTGCCAGGCCGCAATGACCTCGACTTCACCTCTCTGCTGGTAACTAGATTAACCTAGAGTTAGTTGGAGTCAGCATTTCTGATATGAGGACAGCATCTTTGCCTCTCTGGAAACTGATGGTTGACATCACTGAGACTATGTTTACCTTTTATACAGTCTATTGTATCTGGTGACCCTAATGAACACAAATCAATGTACTGTTTTTGTTATACGATGTCCACATTAAAAGTATTCAGCTGGCTTGAAAGAGGTTGAAAACCTTCAACAGCCACTGTATATTTGCTGCTCTTGTATGGTACTTATACTTTTTAATTTGTGGGCTGCAAAAACAAAAACAAAAACTGAAAGGGTTTGGATGTTTTGGAATGGTGTGCTGAAAGGGACAAAACGGCACACAATCAAAAAATTTAGCACGTTACTTTCAGAACTTAATTGCATCAAAATAATGCTCACAGCCCTTGTAACAATAACATCTACACAGGACTAGATATACAGTAATGTAGGTCATCTTGTAAAGTATTAGATGTGTTTCCCAAGTGCTAATTATTTTCATCCAGCAGAAACAGCTGATGTTCAATCTATTTTAGCTCTGCTATGGTCTTGACAAACTCTCATTGAAAATATTTGACTTTTTCAAATATGAAAACCTATTTTACCAGCTAGATGCAAACTCTCAGCTGGTTCCTACAAAGCTTTTCTGCTGCAGCTGATGAGAACTATGACACTGATGCAAGGCAGGCAAGTTCGGGGTCTTTATAACCAAAATAGTAAAATACAGCAATCAATAAATAGGTTTCAACTGAGTTGGTCCTATTCTCTTAACAAAATGTTCTGTCCAGTGACTTGTAGCTAAGAGTAGATGTTTAGATTATTTTCATCAGGTGAAAAGTGCAGCAGGCGTTCAAAGGCTGTGCAGTGAACAGTAAGACTTCAGCAGAGACTCCATCTGTTAGTTATTATTGTGTTTGCATATAGGGTTACAGGGATATTGGAGAACCTTTTTATTGGTTCTTCTTCATCCTTCCCTGAGCTGGAGGAGGTAGTCTCACAAACTTGGCTGCAGAATCAGACATTGTATTAGTCTGATATGGATCATGTGAGACTAAACTGAAACAGTGCCAAAACACTGTAGGCATATATGTAGCCTGGACACACATACGTTTGCACTAAGTTCAATAGTAAGATTGTACGTTTTTTGATGACTATTATAAAATCAAACTTGGATCTTAAGATGGCATTCACAGTTTGTGTTATGTTTATTATGTGTATATATTTTTAAACTGGAGGTAGTTTTTTAGGCTAGCATAAGATTTTATCTGCACAGATACAACTAAGTTACACTGACATCGAGACTAACTCCAACTCATCAAAATAATGCTATGGAATTGATACCTACTTAATGATCTTGTTGTTATGTTCTCTTCGAAATTAGTTGTTTTGGGTCCAAGTTTTGTTTTAGCTTCATTTGCTAAGTTAGCATGTTAGCGATACAGCTAAAATAATAACAGCTGCTTTAGAGGTAACCTGGAACTTAGTTGGAAAAAAACACTCTGAATATTAATGTGGAAGAAAAGATTTTACTACATTAAAAATATGTAATGTAAGCATACTTCAGGTTTACACAGTCCTATCTTGCATCATTTCTACCATACAGGGGTATGACTCTGTGCCCCGGCTCGGACCCTGTGGTCTCTCTCTCTCTCTCTCTCTCTCTCTCTCTCTCTCTCCCTCTATATATATATTCCCCGTTGTGGAACAAATAAAGGAGTATCTTATCTTATCTTATCTTATCATTAACTCACACACTGCTCTGTGGGTCACATGCTGCTCTGTCTCAACATGTTGCTTTTTTTAACACGCTGCTCTGTTTAATATAGATTTTATAAAGTTATTATTCATAAAGTATAATTATTTCATTAATTTATTTAATGTATTATAGGATGTATTGCCTGTGTAAGCTGCTGGTCCTTAGGACACATTTATTTTTCATGTGGAAACAATGATAAAGAAGCTTGAACTTTGAATGATGAGAAAGAGTAAAGCTGTGTTTCTATCATTTGTTGTGCTTGTCTGGTTGGAAGATGACAACACTGCCTGACACCTACAGACCTTCACCACCAGAGGTACAAGCACTTACATGAATACAATAAGGTTTTAGAAGTTTGGACAAGGCTACAGAAAATTAACACATACAAGAATAGTGGGAGAAAAAAGAAAATTGCTCAATACACAGATGCTTGAAAATGTTCACATGCATGAACAAATAAACTGGGTGCATTGTCACTTTACAGATGGGATAAGATTTCCTTTATTGGCTGTTTATTTGGTGTTTTGATGCCCCTACCTGTGATGCAAAGTACATGTTTTCATTAATACAGCTCCTCTGATGTTAAATGAACCTGCAGTTGTTGTTTTATTTCCAGTAAATACCTCCCCCCTGTGGATAATGTAAGAACTGCTTATAGTGCAGCACTTTCCTGCTGAGTGGAGGGGAAAAAAGCTGTGCAGTATGTGTGTCAGTGGAGCAGCTGGAATTTTCTGAAGAGAAGTGAAACAAAACAAATGTACCCACATATTCTCAGGCTTTTAAATGATCAGTGCTTTATTTAATCTTTGAAACAACACAGCTCTCTACGGGCTAATGAAAATGGCTTTAACAGATTATTGTAGCACGCTTAGTTTGAAAACCACAACTACCCATATTTCTGATGAACAATTAGAAGAGGTAAAACAGATGTTTGTATATGTTTGTGCTTGAAAACGTGGAGGGGGAAACTGTCCGCCTGGTTGACCTCCTATACACATGCCTCTTCTGCAGGGTTCACATCGTCCTGCAAATCACTCTGTCTGACCTTTAACACTCCATGTTGGACACCCCCAGCACGGTATCTTCTGATTGGCTGAGATGGCTAAAAGTGGTCCTGCGGGGTTGCTGTTGACAAGAAAAAAAAAGACTATAAAACCAGTAGCATTTGATGCGTACATGTTTCTTCCAATTGACCAAATATATGGTTAGAAATGATATTGTTTGTGTTTTTGCCATCCCTATATAATCCATTATTGTCATTTTTAACAAACAAAAAACAATTGGACTACTATTATTTTAAGTGTAACTGTCATATAACAATCTCATCAGTATTGTTATAACCGACCAGTCTTAAACAACAACTCCCTACCTCCGATGGTCTTTTTAGTCCCTCATCTGTAGAAAATAATAGCTTAGCATAAGGAAAACAAAATCTTCATATTTTACTGAAAGCATATTGTGATATTTTCCCCAACTTCTAGCATACTAACAAAATTAAATATGAAGAGGAAATAAGAAATAAATGTTATTGAAATATGATCTTGATCCTTCACCTCACCTGCACAGCTGTGATTAACTTGCCTCCTGATGATGCAGATTTTGATCATCATAAATACAGCAGCAAAGAACAGGCCGATCCCAGCTCCAATCACAGCGTACTTAATATCTGGAAGGAAAACAACCAGCAGGCAAAACAAGTAAGAAACACGATGCAATATCAAATTTGAGACAGGACACAACATCAGTTTCGGGTATGCTAATTCATGTCAACCCCCTGTCATGCTAATATGTGTGTTTATAAGAGAGGGGAGGGGGAGAGAAGATGTGTGATTTCACAACTTGTTTGCTCTCTGTTAGATAAAAGGACTCAGTCATGGTATCATGCGCCTTTCCACAAAATGAGTCACGTCACAAGTGTTTGCAATTTGAATCCTGAACATCGAGAAACCAGTGACAGGGTTACTGCTGGTCAATGTCGGTCAACAACATTTCTGTTCATGAAACTAATGTTGCTAGAATGACTCTCTGAAACAGCACACTGCAAACACTCAAAATCTTACCAAGTGAAATTGTGTCATTTTTAGTCCAAATGTCTTATCCCACTTGATTTAAGATAAATTTACTTAACAAGTAACCTTTGAGCAAGATAGAGGGACTTGTTTTAAGACAATGCATCTTAAATATCTTGTTAAGTTAAACAATCTTGAAATTACCTTGTTCTGAGTTGTAATTTAGGAGAAACAAGGTTTATTTTACATTTCATACATTTTTCAAGCTGAGATATTATTTGCAGAGGATGGATAATCTTGATTTAAGACAAACCCTTTACTTGATTTAAGTATGTGCATTTTATTGGAGAATCTATCAGAAAACAGCTCCATTGATAAAAGAAAGAAAGAAAGAAAAGTTATTGTTTATTTTTATTAAGGGTGAGTTACAGTTTTCCTACACTGTTTCTTCTAAATCATATCAAAGTACACATCCTCAAACTACATGCACAAAATGAAACATCTACTTTTAAGCATAGCTGGCTTATCCTAAAAAACAACATGACTGAATATTAGTATATCCAGCTAACTATGAGAAGACATTATATCTCAAAATGCTCAAATTAAACTTTGTAATCTTATTTCAAGAACAAGATGGTCTTAAACAAAGAGAAGTGCTGCTATAATACAACTCAAATTAAGGGGAATATGTCTCAAATGAAGAAGTTGAAATTTGTTAATGCAAAAATCTTTTTTTGAGTGAAAAAATACTAATTGTTAGCATTCCTGGCTTATTCTAAGCTTTAAGACACTAAGCTTTAAAATACTGGTAAAATATTGCTTCAAAAAAGTTGTCCCTGCTAATTTTAAGATCACAGTTTTCTAAATATTACATCTTATTTCAAGAAATCTTACCAAGAAATTTTCACTTGTTCTATTGGCAGATTTTTTTGCTTATTTCAAGGTAAGAGTACCGTGAAATACATTTTTTTTTCTTGTTTTTGGAGGGGCATTTTTTCCAGTGCACTACCTCTGAGTCATTTTTTACCTTTAGTTTTATTATTAAAAATGCAAATCTGGAAACCATAATCCTTCTAGTAAACTTCAGTCTACAGGAGTGAGAGGGGTGCAGGTATTTCTTCAAAGTAGCCATGTGAGCAAAGTAACACCTGGTCGTATTTTCAAACTAGAGTTCGCTAATGACACTTGACACATAGGACATGTGGATATGCAACAATTATAAACTTAAAAGTGTTCATTTTTGGGCACCAAAACAACTCTACAACCTGGTAAGTTTTAATAAAAAGATTGGGGTTTTACCTTACAAGGACATCAAACCTCTAGTCACCCGAATAAAAGTCTAGGGTTTGAACCTCCACCGCAAGCACTCATTCAACTCTCTATAGTAGTTCCTGACTTTAGTTGCTCATTGAAACACTAAGCTTGATGGCTTACTTCAAGAAATGATGCTAGAATGTTACCCAGAGTGTCATGTTTTGATACTTTAGTCAACAGACCAGTTTTAATGAGTTGGGAGTGACATTCATTTTCTGTCTGAACAAGAAATACAGCAGGAATTTCAATATTTCATAGTTGTCATGTGTTCAATGTTTTAACATTGCATTAACTCATGGACTAATTGAAAATTTAAAGAGCATGTGTAAGCTGTTTACCCACCTAGTTGTTCTCTAGAATCCACTTCGTCTGCTCTGACACACTTCAGCAGACACTCTGAAACAGATTATTTGCAGGTCATTATTTTATAGGTCACAAAAACAGGCTGTTCGAAGAAGTACAGGAAGGAGGTTACACCACAGGTTTTTGTGTTGTTGAATCAGATAAAACTGAGCTCAATGGCAGCAATCTTCAGAGTTCAGTAAAAAAAACAGACATTGCTGATCATGAAGTTCTTTCTTGCACCTGCAGCGATCTGTGGTTCTATGATAACATTTGTGAAACAGGACACAGAAGATGGAGATGGAGATGTAGTACTGTAGATATTTGAATCAGGTTCAGGCATATACCAATAACATGAGCCTTTGTACAGCCATAGCTGAGAGTGGTTTATACATGTATGCAAAATAAAAACAAATCACATGCACACATAAATTGTTCTAAATAGAAAGTAATTAAATTGCAAGTGTGGACAATTGAAAGTCCATCACAAAGACAGAAAAAAAAGAATAAACCACAGACCAGGAACTTCACAATTACACACAAACTCACACTATTGTTTGCACACACATACAGTTAACATACTTTATTCAGACCTTACTTTACATGTATGTGCTGCTTTGGAACTTTTTTGACATGCCTTACCCTCACAACAAAACACAAACATTTGAAATTGAAGTTAATTAATTTAATCTCTATTTTCCTCGCTGGGTAAATTTGACCTAAAATAGATTATGGAAATTGACAAAATAACAGCTTAAAGACAAATCATGGATAATAGGAAAGAAAGACTTATTTTTAAACAAAAAAACATTAAGCGCCATGTTTATTGAGGGTTTAGAAAGAATCACACATATAATAAAACCACAATTACACACAATTTTCAGCTGAACAAAAATGGTATGGATTTCAGATTATCCCACATAATACTATGCGTAAAGTTAATGTTACCATTGAGATAACAGGCTTATCTGTCCAGTGATAAAACTGTGGCAGTTATGTTTTATCATTCAATAACAAAAGGGACTACAGTTAAAAACTTGCATGAAGAGTATTTGTAGTTGATTCATGATTTCTCCCGTTGAGGAATTTAATCATTACTAGTTCTAAAAACGTATTTGGCGTAACTTTTTTCATCCAATATTATAGTAGATCAAAATAACCATAATAAGGCAGGGATCACAGCTGATACTTTTAATTACGAAACTGTGCATTTAGATAGCTGCAGTAGATGTTTGAATTCAGTTTGACTTACGGCACTGGCATGAGTTGTGAAAAAAGAATCGTACATCATGTGTGCTCTTATATCACAGTCCAGGACTTTCAATGGAAACATTTCATTTCAAGAGTTATCTCAAGGACACTGAGCTGGCTCTGTTGCTCCAAGGCCAGAGGACAGTCGGGTGGTAACATGGGTGTCAAGGTATTAGGCTGTGACTAAGACTGGAGCAGGGTGCTGCTAAAACAGACCATACATGCTCAGTAGCTCAGAGGCTATTTTACATATTACAGCCACTGTTAACATATCTCTTGTAGCTCTGAAACCTGGTCTGTTGTCACTGTGCCTGAAAATGCCTGAAAGTGCCTGAAATCTTAAATAAGAACAATAAAATGCAGCTACAGCAGAAATCAGCCTACAAACATACAAGAGATAACTTATGGTAATTTGTCAATCAGCATAATGTACAATTTAACTTAGTAACTTGTACTTCCAGGGGCAGAAACACCAACATTTCTCTTCATGCATTAGCTTGTGTGCTTCTCTCAATGTCACAAGCTGCAGTTGTAAGTGTTGCAGAGATTAAACCGTTGAGTAGTCACAGAACAATCTATGTGTTATGTACCAGCCTTTGGTTATTTCAGCTAAACGCATCCAGAGTGTTGGGAGAGATAAAGTTTCCAGTGACCACAGTGCGACCTCTTACATAATGTGTCAGGTCCAGCTAGCAGAGCATGGACAGTTTTACAGCTCACTGTGGCTGTAACTCACAGCCAGGCCAAGTCAGGGTGTAATTACAAATGCTGAAGAAACTAATGCAGCAGCTTTAAGTACAAACTGTAACAAAACAACAGTGCACTGTACCATGATCACTGCCTCCATGTAATTATCTGACTGATAATCTTACCCCTGACAAGTTGTCGTACAATATGTTTGTCCAAAAAGCTTTGAGTTAAATCTCAGTTTCTAACAATTTTCTTAGATATTCCTGTTGAGAGCCTAAAGATCATCATTATTTTCCTGTGTCCCTGTCTTCATTACATTGATAAATTACAACATAAATTATTGAACCAATTGAACAGCATTTAATTAATTTTAATATAGCTTAACAAAAGGAAATAGGATTTCCATGAAAAAAGCCAAGATGGTTACCCTTCAGTTCTCCTAAGTTCTAATCTAGTTAGCTTTAGCACAAGTTTAGCTTGAATTTACCATCATAATTTGTCTAAGCTAATGCATCTTATAGTTTTTTGAAGATATATTTATTTGAGTATCAAGATCTCACTTCACAATGTTCTTTAGGTATTCTTAACACACTGCCATTTTATGTTTGGCTATGGCTAAATACCCTTGGCTGTTTTACACGGTCAACATTTTAGCTAGCTTCTTGAGTCTGACAGAAAGTTCAACAAGTTCAAGGAGGACTCCATAACCCAGACTGAAATCACTCCATAATGTATTATTTTTTTTATCATCTATGTTTTTATTAAGTTTGTTGGAAATGTAATAAGCTTGTTTACTTGTTTTGTTTATCAGGAGCAGCTGGTAGTCATATTCGGTAGGTGGGCTAAAAAATGCATTACACCTATTAATAGTTAACTGCAGCTGCAAAAGCAGCATTACATATGAGACACCAAGTAACAGCATGAAACTACAACACTACTGAGAAGTGTTTGATGCCAGACTACTGTCTTCACCTGTCTTTCTCTCTCTTCCTTGACAGTGAATGCCTGTTCTTCTTTACCAGCTCATTGCATGCGATGAGGTGGCCTTCATCAAGATGACAGTCAATGCTAACAAACCTAGATAGCATAGATAGAATAGAAAGCAAAAATAGCATCACACTGTGTCTGATGTGAGTTGTGCTGTATTCATGCTGTCTAATCATCAGATACATTTTTTTAAATCCACAAAACCTTGAGGCATGCAAAAGCAGTGTTTCCTCCAAAAAGTAAGAGTGTGAAATTGAATGGTTAATCTTAGCTACACTTGCCATTAGCCAGTCCTTTTGTTGAAACCAAAAAACACGAAGCATACAATTGTCATGTGTTATTTTGTGTTATTTGAACATTGTTTGGACGATGAATCCCCAGTCTATTAACTTACAGTTTTTCCTCTGGACATGTAAGAAAAAGGATGAGAAAGTAAATTATCCATCACGCTAATGCCAGTGATTTCCAACACTGCTCACTTCTCTGCTTACTTTTTCACAAGTAGCATCTTTAGAGTCTGTAGCGCTACAGTCTTGCCATTGGTAAAAAGTCGACGGCCTCTTGGCTGAATGAATTCAGATTAAATGATCAAATCAAGGCAACGTGCCATTACACCTATCACTCCTTTTCAATATGGAACTGAATGAAAGAGGATGCTACAGTGCTTGGGCTGTGAAAAATAAGTCCAGAGATTTCATGTTTTTCTAGTAAAAAGTGGTTCATTTCATAATTATTGTTTACGAGAGAGAGAGCCCAGTCCTTCTAGCCCATGTTTACCAGCTGTTCCTGAATGTTAACATGTAAAAAGCTAAAAATCACTCTTAATATGAAGTAGCAAACCGTTAAATTAGCATTAACAGTTTACTTATAGACTTTTTAGAGTCTATCCAAATTACAGTGCACACGTGTCATAATCTCATCTGAAAAGGCTTAAGGATAACTTTTACGATTTCCTCAAACATGCAGATAAAATGACTCACCAGTGATGAGGACAGCCCTGATAACAGCGGACAAACACCCACACTTCTGAAAAGCTCTCATCTCTACTGTGTCTGGACAGTGTCTGACTTCCTATAGTGCAGTGAGTGTTGATGCTCACAGAGAACAACCCACTTTCCTGAGCTTGAAAGCTTTGCTGATCAGAGATTATACATCTTGAAAGCGAATGAATAATGACAGAGTGCATCTCGAATTTCCTATGAACTGCTCTCATTCAAAAGCCCTCATACTTCTTACACTGAACATTTGGCAAAGTTTAAAAGTAACCAACCTTTATTGAGACAAAATGAATAATATGTGATGTCTTTCTGCAAAATACATGTTGGCTTTGAATGAATTGAAACCATAATTTGCCTCATATCCTCTTCATGCTTTGCTTGCCACATTGTTGATTTTTCTTGGTAAGCAGGAAAGTGGTGTTCTGTCATGGTTCTTGAACTCATTTAAACTGTTCATGGGGAGTTTTTAACCAGTTATGGTACAACCTGAGATTTAAAATGATGCCTCTTCATGACCCACAAAAGCAAACAAGACCATCAAGGATAACACTGACCATTCCCATACCCTTATTATTAATGTCTGTCACTTCTATTAGGTTGTTATTTGAAGCAATATGCTGCCTAAGCATGTGCAGGGCAAGAGCAGCCAAGGAGATACTGCAGGGGTTGCCATAAATGACAAGTGACTCAGTAGTTTTCAACTTCATTAAAAGTGAAAATACATAATATGAATATGCAATGACTTTCCAGTCTTTCCATTAAGTAAGTTTTTGTTTTTATTTCTTACATATATGTATTTTATCAAAGGACTTAAATTTACAAAAACACTCATTTCATTAGACTTCAATGTCTTTATCAACTCACACCTCTTTACTAACTAGCAGCATGAATTGCAGGCGCACACTCATTGACAGATTTTTCAGCAGGTGGCTGTTTTAAAGAATTTAAAGATTTGTGAGCCACATGTTGCCACAACAAACACCAAGCTCCTCAGATTTATTACAACCAATAAAATACAGTCAGTCCAGGTTGTGGCTCGTAACAAGCTGGATCTAACCGGGTCAGTTTGAACTAAGTGGGCATTCCATTGGCTTGATAGTGTGTTTGAAATTAGGCTTTCCACCATGTTTAACATCTTGACTTCCTCATGTGATGATGATGTATCTGCATTTGCAGTTTGTTTATGCTCTCCTCTGATTGGTCAGGTGCCTCATGTATCAACCCTCGAGGGTGTCAGTTATTGCTGTCCTGTCAGCACTCCTTTAACACAATGCAAATCGGCTGACTCTGTGATAAGTTCAGTTATTTTGAAGCTACAGGCCGCAGCCTGAGCTGACTTTGATCTTTTGTTTAATATATCATCAAAACAGCAAAATACAGTTCTTCAAAATTGATCAAAATACAATTACTACATTGTACAGCGTGCAAAACAATTAAAATAAAATCTGTGGGGAATCATCCTCGTCATCTTTAAAACTGCTGCCGTTTCCAGTAATCTCTGTAATAAATCATTGTTAAAATTCATACTGTATGTTAGCACTTCCCCATATGTCCATTCATTTCACCATGCACAGGACATAACATGTATTTCAAAGTCTTTGCCTCCATTTTAAAAAGTAATTGTGCCTTATACACAGGAGAGATTGTATAAAACAATGTACATAGACTTAAGAGCTTTTTGCCTGCTACTGTATCTGACCTTGGCACCTCAGCTGTCTCAGGCTCACCATACCTGGATTTACTAGCCTGTCATTCCTGAAGGCCAGTTACCCCCCCGACCGTCTGTCCTACTATTCAGCGGGCATGAAAGGGCTTGAGTCTGGCTGCTTGCTTGCTCCCTGCGGTTTCAGTGCCAACCAGAACATGTGTGGGTGTCAGTCAGAAGGGCACAAACAAAGAATCCTGTTCCTGCATTCAAGGGTTTAAGTGTCTGTTGTCCAACTCACCATTTCGGCTGCTGTCTTTAGTCTCTTTCAACCACTGAAAACATCCAAATTAGTCTTATATCTCCCTTTGGTGGATATGTACTTGTACATAACAGTAATAAATTAATAAGCATGCAGAATAAGCTATAATTCAAATGGATCACTTTAACTTCCATGTCTCTTTACATCACTGGTACTACTAAATTTAAGGTTGGTAAATTTTGGACACCAGTGAAAATAAGCTGGAACAAACATGAAACAGATAGACTTTTGATCTGAATTTAAGCTCAACTCCCATTTTAGCACTGGTATTTCTTTTGGCCTGGGCATGCAGAGCTACTGAGTTGCTAGAAGAAGCACTGAGTCTGATCTGCTGTTGGAATCTTGGAGGCAAACAGAGAAAGGTGAGCAAAAGTCTAGAGGAGGGAATTACTTGGAGAGGAGGAGGAGGAGGAGGGAGAGGCCCATGTGAAACTTTATTCTGGGCAAGACATGAGTGCAGACAGTAAAAGGAAAATGCTCTCACATACAGTATCTCTACTTACAAAAAATCTTCCCACACTGCTTGGTGATTACTTGCATTTCCCCTGAAGATGGAGGGACTTTTCTCCCAACTAAAAATAAACACACCACATTATTTGCAAATGCAAAATCTGTATGCTTTTATATAAACAATTACATTTAAAACACGTTCTACTGAAATGTTTATATTAGAGATAGACAAATTAATTGGTCAGCGGATTAAAGGCATTTTGAAATAATGCCTGCTCATTAGGGTGAATAAAAACATAAACAAATAATGTCTGCAGGCAGCCTCGTCAGTGTGGCTGCTGTCCAGCACTGTTAACACTTCCCCTTATGTCCATTTTGCATGCTACATTATGCAAT
Source organism: Notolabrus celidotus (assembly GCF_009762535.1). Classification (NCBI taxonomy): domain Eukaryota; kingdom Metazoa; phylum Chordata; class Actinopteri; order Labriformes; family Labridae; genus Notolabrus; species Notolabrus celidotus. The sequence goes on from NW_023260096.1 coordinate 56,450, forward strand.
ACATTTCCTCAGTCAGTGTTGTCTTTTCTAAATGATAATGTTAATGTATTTCTTGAGCATTTTGGCACAAAATAGCTCAAGTTACTGACTTCAACCAGTCAACCAACATGTGCAAGGGTAGCACGGGTTATTAGCTGAAGTGCGGAAGGTGCAGTCGGCAGACTGGCAGGCTGTTACCTTATGAAATACAGCATGACTAAAATAGGCTGGCTTAAAAACGGCACCTTATTGGAGTGCAGCCCGGTGGATGCTGGAGAAGTGGAGTTATGGAGTTGTTGAGGCCAAGGATGGCACAACAGAAACTGTGATTTCATGATTTCAAACCTTTTCCTTCGGCTCATACTGTTGATGATTTTTCAACATGCAAGCAGAACATAGCACATAGCAGAACAACTAATATTGAAGTACCATAAATATAAATGTACTCTGCATGCTGTTATCTCACAACATATAAACCAAGTTTGGCCACTCAGTCATTATCTTTTTATTTCTGTTGCATTACACTTTCCCCATCTAGGGAATGCTCAGGGTCAGTCTTCACATGTGACCTCATCCATTGGCCTCCTCTGACTCATGGTGGATAACAGGTAGAAATGTGTCCCCTCCTTTTCAGCTTCATCTCACAGCAACAACAGCTGCATTGATCCTAAAACTGGACCACACAGTCACACAACTTCATTTTCACAACACAGCCTTGTAAACAGTGTTTGCACAACGGGAATTAGCCTAGCCCAACCCAACCAAAGTCATGTCAGTCATCAGACACCAGCCATCTCAATCTCCACCACAGGGACTGTCCTGCTAATTTAGTTGTTGTGTGATGCAACAGACTAAATCAGAGAGCTTGTTTCCCTAGGTGACAGAGGAAAAATGAGCCACAAGCTAAATGTTCACCATTGTTGTTGGCAACCAAGTTAAGTACACCCTGTGTTGTCTCCATAAAGACTTAAATGACTAATACCTCTTCTTCACTGACTTACAGGCCCTGTATCTTTTCAAAGGTACCCAACAGTAAAGTGGGGGTTGAGGAGGAGGCCTATCAGCCCTCCCTGCTTAGCTACAAAAATAACCAATGACAGTGTCCATTTCATTCTGCTGGCCTGCCTTGCCCTGCTACTCGACACCCACTGGTTATTCCAAAGTGAGCTAGCTAGCTGCGCCCTGTGTTGCTGCTCAGTTTGGCCACACAGTCTTGTGCATCTATTTTGGTATCTTCTGAGCTTGCTATCAGGACCCTGGTCACAACAGTGGATTTGAACATGGATCTGAGGGCTTGACTCACTTTGGTGAGTTTTCTTTTTTTCTTCAATCTCAAGAGATTTGGTCTGTTGAACATACATGACAACCTCTAACTACAATTTATTCCCAGCAGATGGTCCTGGACTAGATTCTTGGATTATACTTTGAGGATTTGTGTTTGACACCATCATCTAGACCGGACCCTTACAGTCAACATGAAAGACCCATCAACAAGGTGAGAGAGAGCTGTGTGATTTTGTGGATGTTTAACAAGACATTGAGATATTTAGGACTAGAACATCAAGTAAGAGTTTGAGTTTTACATTTGGATTAAATTTTGATATCAAAATTCACCCATAACACAAGTTCCTCAGCATGTCTGCCCTTTGCTGCTTTAAAATCTCTGCATGGTATTTCTATTCATCATTAAGACCGTTAAGAAATCAGATTTATATTGCTGTGCCTTTGTACAGTAAAGTTAACCTGGCTGTCTCACTGCTTGGGTATAAATACACTCACAGATGCTGGGAAAGTACCGCGGTTGCTAACTGATCTCTGGTTATAAGAACTGGAGGACTGTTGGCGACCAAATTCTCCTGGAAAGCCATAACATGTACTGAGTCAGACTCAATATACAGTAAAGTCAGTCAGTTCTGACAAATCTTTAACTATAAACAATCTGCAGATGTAAACTAACTTTATTTCTTTTTGGCCATATTTGATTTTGAAAAGAAATGACTCTTGGTAAGTGAGATTTCTTTAAAACACAGACACAATTTAAAGTCACACTCAAGCCCATGATTACATCACTGATTGTGTATTTTATATTTTTGACAACCAACCTTGTCTGCTTAAGTCCTGGATTTGCATATAGTCAAAAAAAATATGTATATACCAGTGGCTAAATTCCTAGGTCAGGACTTATAAATGGGTTAAAGAGCTATTCTAAGACCTCACCCAGTTTGCTAAAGTAAGCTACAGTAGAGCAGCTGCTGCTGGAACCTATGTGATCATTTACGTGCATTTCCTGAGCTTTGTAGTGACCTGCTGGCACGAATACAGTCCAAGAGTTTTGCAGAGGAATGTCCATTTGTTAATGCAACACATTGATTTAGTGTAACAAAGAGATGCTGCATCTGAAAAGGGTTAATGCTGACTGTTTTGGGACAATAGATATAATCATCTTCACTAATACCATTCTATAAATGGATAGGGAACTTTTCTCTTTGCGACCAACAGTATGCCTCGAGCTCACAGCTTAGGGAACCATTTAGCTCTTAAAATAGCCAAGCGCATGGTGTAAGTGTTTGTCTGCTGCCTGCATAGTGACAGCATGGCTGAAGCTGGCCCATGTCATGTACATAAAGGTCAACAGATCAACTGAAGAGGTCACAACCTTGTATTGTATATGTAATAAAAAGTTTGCTGAATTGTATTATTTTGATTTAAAACCATAACTCTGAAACACTGACACTAATTTATCTCTCTCTCTCTCTTTTTTTTTAGGAAGTTCACATTTTTCACCCCACAAATATCAACCTGAGCTGGAAGACATCCAAGAATCTATAAAGCCGGAGCAGCTGTGGAGGACTTAAGACGGTTGATGCACAAGACAGAAAGAAACCTGTTGACATCATGAGCTGTGTGGAAAAGCGGCACATGAGCCACAGGGGAGGGAGCATGCTCCACCATCGCTTCCCCAATGGCTTCACTGACTTGTTCATGGATGACACTGATCGCGAGGTCAGCACTCTCACTGACCGAGCCTTCCGAAGTCTCTGCATTGGAGATGATGCAGTTTACAACGATGAGTTCTTATATGGATACTCACCATTCAGCTGCCACAAACCTTTAGTGGGGGATCCCGTTAAAAAGACTCATCACAAGGAATCTAAAAAGCAGGGACAAAGTAAAGCTGATAAAAGTTATACCCAGCCATGGAAGCAGCAACAACAGAAGAACATGTCCAACATGTCGTCTTTCCTCAAAGCATTCAGTGCCACAGAGGAAAGCTGTGAAGGGATGCTGATCAAAAATGGATGTATGACAGACATTAAAGGGGAATCTTGGGATAAGTCAGCCCTTCGCAGCATCCAGAGAGAGCTATCTGAGTTCTCTTCAGATTATCCTACAAATCTCAGTGAAGGACATTACGGGACCTGTTCATCAAACAAAACAAGCAAAGACTTTTCCCTTCCTTCAGGGAAATCCACCAAGATCAAAAATGGGAAATCCACTGTCAAACTACGAAAGCTTAACATCAAAAACTTTTTCCTCCACAGTGAGTTAAGCCCTTTTCAAGCATGGAGAGATTTTAACCGCTTCCCCTTCGGCCAGGAGGATACAGTTATCCCTGCAGACAGTATCCCTAAATGGTATGACTTGCCTTTTTATAAGGAGCTGACAGAGGCACACAGACAAGAGACTCAGCATACAGAGGAGGTGCAACCATGCCAAAAAGCAGCACTTGAGCCCCCTCCTTCCACTGCTCCAAAACCCATTCCTCCCCCTCCTCCGCCAAAGGTCCTGCCAAAGCCCTCAGCTGCTCCAGCTGAGAAGAGGTGCTCCTCGGACGTTGGGGATGGTGGTGCTGCCCCCTGGAGGCGCAACAGGTCCAGGGCTAAAAGTGTGATCCCAGTCAATCAGTCTGGGATACCGCCTCAGGAAGGTAGTTCAAAAACAGTGGATGAAAGTATGTTTCTGTTCAAGAAGGAAGCTAGATCTGTGGAGGTGAAAGCAGTTGAGGAGGTCAGCTCTTTGGCATCAACGCCGTTCAGCATCTGCCAGCTGATGACCCCTCTCATTCCCTCCAGACAACCCACAGAGACATCAGAAATCCTCCAATCCATCCTCTCACCCTCCGCTTTTGACCTTCCGCTACGGCCACACTCTGAGGCCAAACTGACCCCTGAACCCCCAGTCAAGCGGGAGAGCTACAAATCACTTGCTTCTAGCATCCTCTTCAACCTCAAAGACAACAGGAAAAGGGTAAAAAGCCGCTACAGCCCACCTAAATTCAAAACATTGGAAATTCCTGAGGGTGGCACCCAATCCCCACAATCAGATATCACAAAACATTCACAGGCTGGCTCTGAGGGCAATGCATCTGGTTTTAGCACTCCTGCCATTTTAAAAGAAGGACTGACAATTTGCAGTCCTGTTTTAGAATCAAATAGCAGCCCAACCATTGGCCTTACTAAGCATGATACTGAGACACCTCTGTCAGATGATTACTTGTTATCAAATCTATTACAAACCAAGGCAGCAGGTAACCTAAGTCTTGGTGAGGAGAATCCAATGTCTCCTTTGATACACTCTAAAAAGACCAAGAGCCCCAAGGCTAAAAAGCAAAACTACCCTTCTCTGAATTTGTACAAGAAAGCCAGCCCTCTTGACAGTGATTCGAAGTATCTTCAAGTCCCTTTGAACGCTGGTGCTTCCATACACATAGACCAACCAACAGAGAGAATTGAACTTTCAACACTCACACGTAATAAAGAACTCTCACCAAAAGCACCGCCAACCAACACAGGGCTTTCACCGAATGTTTTAAATGTTAACAAAGATCGTTCCCCCTTAATTTCACCCAGTGTACTCGCGAGAGAGGGCTTGTCATCAAATATATTAGCAAGTAAAATATCACCAAATGTGCCAGACAAAGCGAAACAAGCCACGAAGGACTTAAAAGAAACAGACTTTGGGTTGCAGCCTGTTATATTAAAGGAAAAAGATACTAGCGTCCAACCCTTAAGCACAAAGGATGTGATCAGAGCAGCGAGGGAAGCAATTACAGCAGCCAAGAATAGGGCTCTGATGGCAGCTCAGGCAGATAGCATTGATAAGACCATTTTAAACAAAGATGAATTGAGGGAGAGAGAAATAGACAATAAGGTTGACCTTTCAAAAGAATTATTTAGCAGCGAGAGCTTAGAATCAGAGAACAATTACAATTCATCTCCAAGTAGAAATGAAGCAAGTGCTGATACACAGTTTGGAAAGCAGAGTAATGTCAAGAAAGAGCCGCCGCCAGTTCCAAGAAGAAACTTTAATAAATCTGATATTCAGCTCTCTCTGGATAAACAGCAAACTGATAATGTTGACAAGCTAACTAATGGGGATTCAGAGGATACAAAAGAAAATGAATCTGCCAGGAAACAAGCCAAAGCTAAACATATCTTCTCAGCCCGACAGAACAATTACATTAAATATCAAAGATATGCCGAGACTGATGGCGAACAAGGAGAGGAGTCTGAGGAAGGTGATCCGAAAGTGAAAACAAGAACGGACGCTGATGATGAGACGATGTCGCTCAGAGAAATTAGAGATAGTGAGCATATCATTAATGACTTGCAAGCTTTGAAAGAACTGGAGAGGGCAAGACTTGGCGATCGTACTCAAGATAACACAAAGAACAAACTAGGTGTTATGAATATTGATGAGGAAGCGAGAGCTAAGAATGATTTGATCTCGAGGGAGCTAAGGAATATTAAGAAGGGTATGCTGTCTATGAGAGGGAACACAACAACTAAGAAGGAACTATTTGCAAAGAAAGAGAAAGAGCAGGGCAAGCCTGAGGCTTTCACGAAGATAGACAGCAATGTCATAGTAAACAAAGCACTTATAAATGACAACTATGATAGAGCCAAGATGGCGCTTGAAGAGATCATTTCAGAGAGGCAAAAGAGAAATAACTCAACAGAGCAGGAGGAAAATCCAGTGTTAGGTGAGAATGCTGGTGATGAAAGTTACGTCACAAGGGTAAAGCATCGTAAAAAAGCTATGAAAGATACTGATGCGGAGGTCAAGGAAAAACAGATTGGTTTCAGTCATTCGCTTAAAGACGCAGATTTAAAAGAAAGATTGGGCGATCTGAGAGATCACAGTCACATGAGACACATCCTTTCACAAACTGAGCCTAGAAGTGGAGAGAGTTACAAAACAGCTGATAAGACAGCTCTACTTGGTATGAGCAATATTAGCAATGAGCCAAACTCACCTGCAACAACTAATGGTAAAAATGGAGATTATAAACTAACCTATGATCCCAGCTACGGATCAGAAAAGTGGGATCTGAAAAGTCTAGGAAGACAGCTATCTGAAGATAGCGTTGAAAATCCGATGGACCAAAATGGTAGCAAAAGATGGGATGCTCCTCTTGTTCCTCCTAGAATCAAAAAGGGAGAGACTAAAGGAGATGGAAGCGTCACTAAGGAGAGGGACAATCTGAGAGATTTAGCAGACATGGATGTGTTTAAAACCGAAGGAAAATACGCAAATGGTGTGGGACACTTAAAAGAAATGAGTGCAGGAGGGAGAAAACAAGAAGGAGATAGTGACCTGGTCACAAAAGAAGCTGTGTCTTATCAAAGAGAAACCTGTTCAGATAAAAAGCCACGGGATGTGGTACAAAATGTGACTTCTAATTTGATTACTGACTCAGCTTTACCTGAGAATTACCCTCAATTTGAAAATGAATTAGGTTTATCAGGAAATGAAAGTAAGGCAAAGAACTTACTAGCTGATATGAGCTTGGTTGAGAGCAGCATTGACAGGACACATGAATTATACAAGGTAAAGCGTAAAGCTCCTTTAAGACCAGAGTACTTAAATAAACCAGATAATTATACAAGTAACCGTTCAGTGGACGTAGAACCTGACAAAATAAGTAGAGCAAGTGAGGAAATACATGCAGATTCAGAAGTCCTACATGAAACCCCTGGGAAAATAATATCACCCCTTCTACTGGTCAATGGCATTAGCATTGATCAAAGCCCTCCTGATCATGCCAGCCTGTCCTCTAAATCATCCTACTTCTCTGTGGAGAGTGCACTACAGAGGAACGCTGACACAGAGTCTAATGTTTACCACTCTCTGGAGAACTTGATTGGAGAGGTGGAGGAGTTTGAAGAGGTGAAGCAGAGTATTTCACAGAACTCAAAACAGGATTCTGACAGGACTGAGGCGGAGTACTACTCTTTGAGCGATCATGAAAGTGAGGTAGAGTGTGTGAAGCAACCTCCTAAAAAAGAGACAGAAGAGCCGTACGAATCCAGCAAAGAGGGAGAAAACATCTCAACAGATCAATGCGCAACTCAAGATGAACAAAATCAAACACCAATGTCACCCTCAAACATTTTCTCACCAACTTTGGGGATCCCTGCCTTATTCAAAGTCAAAGACAACACT